>NC_090927.1:1130700069-1131000069 GCF_040938575.1 Ambystoma mexicanum
AGTTTACACTCCTTTTACTTTTTACACCATTATCATCAAAGTTGCATTTGGTTCATTAGAAAGATCTGATCTTTAATTACTACACATTGTGTTATAATATTAACATTAAAAACTGTATGCCCTTGTGGCGTATCCCCAGAGTGTGCAGCAGACCGGAGGACTCCAATCTTGGGTCCACTGTTCTGTTACTTTCTAAAGGCTGGCTAATCATTTTCTGAATGGCTTGGATGAGATCTGTATAGCATATCCCGATGATCAAGCGGTCTTCAGCCCCACTTGGTAGGTACATGTGACTTGGTCTGAGTAGTGTGAGAAGACCTGCCAAGGCATGAAAGATTCCCTTTACCCAAGCCGCTGTTCTCTGCACCTGATTATCAGAGACCTTTCATGGTGCAGACCATGCCTCTCTTATGATCACCAGTCATATGCACCAAAGAAAACGGTAGTGAAGACATATGGGGGTTGGGCTGCATTCAAACACTCCGGGCTGCTTAGCAAGCACTACTGTAATATGGCCACCAAGGGAGAGAGGGGAACCTATTCCTCCAAGGTGACTGACATTGGTGAGACAGTGTCTCAGCTCTTACTAACGCTCTAGCCATTCAGCCTGGGCCCAGGGCTATATAAACCACACCCTGGGCCCACAGCATTGCTAAGTTTTGTTCCAGACAACACCAGTGTCCCTCGCTCGTACACGCTCTTGATTTCCTTTTTCTGCTTCCTGCTCCTGATTACACAAGCTCCTCCGCTCCGTTGCCACCAACTGTTCCTTCGGGTTCCGTGTCTGCTATAAAAAGACACCAAAGGTTAGTTTGAATGCACAATGAACTGTGCTTCTACAGAATGTAAAAGGATTGTGACAAACGTCTGATTCTTTGGAGCAGAACCTTTTAGGCATAGTGCATCTAATGCGCACAAGCACAAAGACCAAAAAGTAAGCCTAGCGCGGCTAGAACACGCAAGACAAAAACAAACTCTTATTTAAAGGCACTAACATATGGCAAGTTTAATGCACATAAGCTAGGACAACTGTTAACCACAACTGACATGAGCCAGTCCCAATCTGGCCAGAACTCTTCACCAACGCGAAGGGTAACTAGTAAGGAAAAGAGAACACACTAACAAATGGAGAACAATTTGTTTATTTACCCTCCACCGCAAGAGACATTCACACAGCCATATTAAAATGACAAAAGTGCATTACACATCTGTGCAAGCGGAACAAAAGCAACAAAAGGCGTAGAGGCCTTGCTGAGCTGTACTGGACTGGCACCAGTGACGTAACTGAAAAGGTGCCATAGTATTGTATGGGGAGTCTTCTGCCCCACCCCCTACCCCTTGCACCTCATGTGCGTGGGGTAGGGAGTGAGGAGGGGCAGGTCAACGCAGAGCACAAATGCGTCGGCCCCGCTAGTCATAAGGTAAGCGTTACTGAATGCTAAGCCCGCATTACTAGTCTTGCCTGGATGCCATGGAGACTTCCAAAGTGAACAAGTTGGTTACAGTCGTTGGGGTCATGCGGCCAATTGGTTAGTCCTGTTTGTTGAAAGATACAACCCACTATTCCTTTATTTCCAAGACTTTCAGCGGGATCTAGAAAAGCTGTTTGCCTGAAAAACCCAGGCCCTCAATGATCTACTGGCCCTCCGGCAAGCATCGCAGGATCTGTTGGCTTATATCTTCATATTCAATCGGTTAGACGCTGACACAAATTGCCCCAAGGAGAAGTGGACCACACTCTTCCATAGGGTTCTTCGGGGAGAGCTCAAGGGTGTTTTGGCCCAGGTTGTCAACCCACCAGATAATTTCTCTGAATACATTGATCTGGTAGTACAACTGGATCATCGCTTTCAAGAAGGATCCGACCGCTCGCATGCCGACCCACGCGCAGTGTATGTACGTCCCAAATCCCAGCCGCGCACCAGAGCCACAACCAGAGCTGATGCAGTTGGGCAGAGTTTGGGGACCATTAACCAGAGAGGAAAGAGAAGGATGCAGGCAATAAGAGCTCTGCCTATATTGTGGCAATGCAGGGTGTTTTCTGAAGGGGTTTAGTCATAATATCGAAAAAATAATGCCGAAATACAAAAAATGGGGGGGGAAAAAAAATGTCAAACAAATAAATCAAACATATACATATAACTGAAAGTCAATTTTTCGACAAGCAAATGTCGAAAAAAAGTCTACCAACAATGGTAATATACCAATGTAACATGTCATCAATAGTACCCCCTCCCCTCCTACGCAGCACATACCCATTTGTTTTTTTTGTACATGAAATACATTATGACTAACGAAGACCCCACAGAATGAAGGGTGGAAAGGGTTAAGCAAATAGGTGACAACCACGAGTAAAGAACCTTGCCTAAATACAGAGGAACAGTTGACGGTTGTGTAAAACCGTCATTACCTGACAGAACCAAACGTCAAAGCGGACTACAGTGAATTGAATACAGTTACTTCAGGCTAAAACAGGTAAAATTAACATAATGCATGTAACTAGATATTGAAATATCTTACTATAAATAAATGTGTGACAGGAATAATAAAAGTTTCTTTTCTCCGTTGTTTTAGACTAAAAAATGGAAGACAAGGTGGAGTATATAGCTTCACAAAAGAGAGGAAAACAGATTGTTTACAATGTGTATATATTTACTACAAAGAAGCAGAAAAAAAACGCACATATTGGAAGTGCACTGAATATCGCAAAACAAAATGTAGCGCACAAGCAATAACTGAGGCTTCTAATATAAAGATAAAAGGCGAGCATAACCATCTGCCGGATAAAGCAACTATTATAATTAAAAAAACACTTCTCAAGCTCAAACGAAAGGCAGTAGAAAACCAAGGTGAAGCAAGTGGTTCAGTGATATCAACTGTGTGCGACAAATTACCGTTACACTTATCGGCACAAATGCCTGGTGAAAAACTAATGCAACGTACGGTAAACAGAAAAAAACAACAAAAAAGAAAATCTGCCACCGGCACCAATGATGTATACTGATGTAAAAATACCAGAAGTGTTTAAATTGACTACAAAAGTAGACAATTTCCACCATGCAACCATAGAAAAAAATAACGAAAAAATACTAATATTTTCAACTGCTACAAACTTCCAACAATTGAGTCAAAGCCAACAATGGCAAAGTGACGCCACATTTAAGGTCTGCCCCCAACCGTTTCAGCAATTTTTTACCATTCCTGGAACAATAAATAACAATTAAACCGCTTGTTTGTTTTGATGCCAAAGAAAAGCGAGGAAACTTATAAAATCGTGTATCAAAATTAAAGACACTGTACCAGATTCACAACCCACAAATATAATCATGGATTACGAAAAGGCACAGATTAGAGCATTTTGTACAATATATAAAGATACAAGGGTGTTTTTTTTTTTTTCATTTTACTCAAAGCATTTGGAGGAAACTACAGAAAGTGGGACTAAGCACAAAATATACAGAAGACAGTAATTATCAATATAACATAAAAAAACATTTTGCTTTGGCGTTTGTTAGAGAGAATCAAGTTATAAATTTTTACGAACATTTAATTGACAGTGAGTATTATAAAAATCATGAGGAGGAAAATTCAGACTTGTTAGATTATATGGAGGACACTTGGCTAGGACAATTAACACGGAGTGGGACAAGACGCAGGCCCATATTTAATATAAAATTGTTGAATTGCTACTAAACAATGTTAGAGGGGAAACCAAGAACAAACGATGCATTGGAAGGATGGCATAGCCGAATAAATAGAAATTTCAATACAAAAAACTAAAACTTGTGGCATTTTTTAAAGGAATTGCAAAATGAACAAACACATCAGGAATTTCGACTTTCGCTAACAATTTCATTGGCAAACGCAGAAACAAAGAGAAATGGAGACTACGAACAAAATCTTGACCAACTGGTACACCATTTTAACAAACAAAATAAAGAAAACTACCTGGATTCTGTAGCATTTTAATTTAAAATGTTAAAAGTACTTAGGTTTTCGTTGAATCAACGATCCAATATGGCAAAACACAAGCGTATCCAAATACACCAACCTGAGAACTCCATACATCCCAAAGTCCAATAAGCAATCAATAGGAAAATCACAAAAAAAACAAGCAAAATCCAAATCTGCAGTTTGAAAAAGTTAAATCCATCCCAGATGAAAAGGTGCAAAAGCCATTGGGTCCAAAAAAAGTCCAGTTAAAAAAAAAAACAAATCCATGAACGGAGAACCGGAGACCCGAACGCAGCGGAAACGGTTTCAGAATTAACTTTAAAAATGGCACCCACGCATACGTACACTCGGGTAATGTACGTACAAAACAATAACAAATATAAAAAACAGCATTATGTACATTTCCAATGCAATAGCGCCATCTAATGGAAAATAGTTATAATGAATGTTCAACGTCAGGAAAGCATGCTACCTATTTATTATTTAATATTTATTATTAAAGTTCTACTGCACTTTGAATGCTCCTGTTCCAACAGGGAATCCGGAAAAATAACTAGCCCAGTGGGCAAAAAGATCCATCTGTCGAGCAGTGAAAAGGAACCAGGGGTCTCCTATTTTGTCATACCCTTAGTTGTAATGAACTCCCAACAATCGTGCAAGATGCACGCCCTGGATCCCTTCATAGGTGGCAATGCTATTGGCAATTATATGGACCATGCAATGGCCAAGCAGATGGGTGTACCTCTACGGAACAGGCCAGTGGATGGAACACCATGTCACCCTGCTATGCCAAGATGGACATCAGGGAAAATATTTCGTTTGATCTGATAATGCCTCACAGTTTCAGATCATTCTCAGAATCCCACGGTTGGCTCATAATACCAGTATAGATCGACTCGAACCCTGACATTCTTGATCATTGTGCCAGATCCTGTTACACTAAATCTGTCCTGTTGATTGAAGTTGGCACGCACCTTAATCCAGCGGCATGCGTTTTGGGCTTAATGGGGTTCTACTGGTTGCTTATCAAAAGGAACAGGCCAACACCTCACTGCCACACAGACCCAATAACTGCCAAATGGAACTGTATCCCACAGAACACGTGCCATGCAGTCGTATGCACGTGTTGCCAGAACAGGATAACGAGCACCTCAGTATGTATCTGGATCAGTACTTGGCCAATGGCTTTATTAGTCCCTCAAAGTCCCTGGCAGCCTCACCTCTCATTTGTGCCAAAAAAGGAAGCGGTTCTCTGTACCTGCATGGATTACAGAGCTCTGAACCAGATAACGATAACTACCATTGATTCCGGTACTTCTGGATCAGGTTAAGACAGCAAAGATATGCACCAAATGAGGGGCCTACCACCTAGTGTGCATGAAAGGTGATTAGTATAAAATGGCCTTCTGCACAAAACTATGAATATCCGGTCATGCTTTTTGGGTTGTGAAACGTGCCCGCAGCGTTCAATATTTCATTAATGATTTGCTGTGGAATTCCTTGATGTTTGCGCCATCGTCTATATAGATGACATCCTGATGTATATAGATGACATCCTGATCTATTCAGAATCTCCACAGAAGCGCGTATGGCATGTGAGAGCTGTCCTAGACCAGTTGAGACAACACCACCTCTACTCAAAGTTGGAGAGATGCACGTTTCATGTCACTGAGGTTGAATTCTTGGGCTTTATTTTATCTCTGCAATTAATTAAGATGGGATCAAGATGGAGACAATTCTACAGTGGCCCATCTATCAAGACAGTACAAAGCTTAAGTTTTGTCATTTTTTATTTTACTGGAGTTTTTTTCCGGACTTTCGGACATCGTGCATCCCATCACCTCTCTACTCCGGATGAACAAGCCTTTTCAGTGAAATGAAAAAGCGCAGCAGGCGTTCCTTATTCTGAACGATTCACCACTGCCCCAGTCCTACAACGCCAAAATCCAGAGTTCCCCCTACTTAGGTGATGCACCTCAAATGTGGCTATGGGGGCACTTTTGTCCCAAAGAAATACGGATACAGGCAAGTTAAACACCATCCCGTTCTGGTCCAAGAAATGTACCCCGTCAGAACTAAACTATGCAATAATCCATAAAGAGCTTCTGGCAATCAAAGGTGCATTTAAGGAATGGTGACACTACTTGCTTGGCGCTAGACACCCTATCGTGATTCACAGAAACAATGCCTGACAACTGCCCGTGGCCAATCAGCTAGACAACTAAGGTGGGCATTGTTTTTTGCTGAACACAACTTCACAATTTCTTATCGGCTGCTGTCCGAAATGACAAGGCGGATGCCTTGTCCCGATTGGGTTGGGGAAATGAGGAGGTAAGTGCTAATGCAACACCAGAACCAAAGGTCATAGTCCCAAACCACAAGTTCCTAGGAGCTGTAACGTCGGACCAAGTGCTTCAGCTACATGATTGCATTCGACAAGTCTTCACACCGGAGGAGTTGCATAAATAGGCTGTTCAAGATTCTGAATGAGTAATTGAGAACAATCTGGCCAACCACAGAGACTGTACCGCCCTACACTGACTATGCGCTCTTTAGTATTGCAGAATTATCATGACACCCTGCTGGGCGGCCAACCAGAAATATTGAAGGCCATGGATGAAATCAACTACATTACTGGTTACCCACATTGCGAGACAACGTCACTGTATGTGAACACGTGTGATGTTTGTGCACAACATAAGACACAAAAGGAAAACTAACCACAAGGACTGCTTTAACCAGCACCTCCGGCGCCATGTCAGTGTCATTGTACTTTGATGTACTGACATGTCAAGGCTTCAATACCATCCTGGTCATAGTGGACCTTTTGTCAAAAATGGCACACCTCGTGGCCTTGAAAGGGATTCTAATTGGCGTACCCCTTCTTACAAGTATTCAAACGTCATGGGTTCCCATCCGCTGTAATCTCTGATAGAGGAGACCGTTATCCCTTCTGGAGGAAATGCTGTGCCTTAACTCAAATCGATGTCCGTTTATCCACCAGTCATCACCCTCAAACAGACAGAAAGAAACAACCAAACTCTTGCAATACCTTTGCTTTATGTTCACACAAAGGCTTAGATTGGGTATACCTACTCTGGGCAGCAGAGTATATAACACTGCTCAACTGGCTATTCATCCTTTTGAATTTTTTTTATTTATTCCCCCCCCCCCCCCTCCATGCAAGGCACCCATGTACCTCCAGCATACAAGTCCGCTGAGACCCTGGAAATGTCTGCTGTTCAGACCATGCACAAGATAATTTACCACACCATGAAGCAAGCCACAAAGCATCAGCAACAAGCCAAAGACTTGTACAAGAAATGTGCAGACAAGGATAGGGAACCAACACCGCATATGAGGTAGGATACTGGGACTGGTTAGCCACGAAACATCCTGTTGAAGGGCCCCAGAACATTTTACCCTCACTATATAGGCCCATATCTTGTCTGTCCAGTCAAATTAGAGCTGCCTGCCACACTGCATACACCCAGTATTCCATGTATCACTACTAAAACCAGTTTACCATGGAACAAGAACCACAATGACTCCACCATCACCACAGATCATAGACCCCAAACCAGAATACGAGGTATTACCCATTCTACATTAAAAAATGCTGGGGGGCTGGGGATATCTTGCATTACCTAATCGACTGGGAGGGGTAAGGAGTCCTAGAAGTGTCTTGGGAGTCAGCCCTGACTGTCCATGCTTGGTAGCTCGTTTTCACTGGCATCACCCAGATGAACCCAGATCTCGAACATTGGAGTGAGTGGGGGACGGGGAAGATTCCTGTGATCCCCAACTGTAAGTTACATGGGGGTTGGACTGCATCCATGCACTCCTGGCTGCTTATACAGCACCACTCTAAGATGGCTGCCAGAGAGAGAGCGCCAACATTCCTCTAGTTGACTGACATTGGAGATCCATCATGTCGGCCCTTCCTAATGCTCTCGGCACTTAACATGGGCCCAAGGATATATAAACCACACCCAGGGCCCACACAGGTGCTTAACGTTGTTCCAGGTACCAGACAACACAAGTGTTCCTCACTCGTACACTTGTATGATTTTTCTTTCCGCTCCTGATTATGCAGGCCTCTCCCTCTCCGCTCTGTTGCCACCAGCTGTTTCCACTGGGGTCCATTTCGGCTGTAAAACGAAAGAGCAAAGGTTAGTTTGAATGCACAATCAACGCACGCTTCTACAGAATCTAAAATAACTTTGACAGACGTTGGATTCTCTGAGGCAGAACATTGTCGGCATAGCGCATCAGAAGCGCCCAACCCAGACATGAAAGGAAACATTAACTGAAGCATAACGTGGCAAGAGCGTGCAAGACGAAAACAAACTCTAATCGAAAACCACTAACTAATGCCGAGTTTAATGCACACAAGCGCTGTTATCCACTTGCCTGACTCTATCCAGTTGCAATCTGGCAAGAACTCCTCACCAACGCGAAGGGTACATGGGAAGGAAAAGAGAAGACCACTATTTTCATATGGAAAGCAATTTCCTCATTTAACCACAGCAAGAGACATACACACTAAGGATAAAGTGAAAGTGCATTATAGAACTGTGCAAGTAGAACAAAAAACAAAAGGTGAAGAGGTTTGTTGGCCGGGACCAGCACCAGTGATGTAACTGGAATGGAGTTCGGCCATAGCATTGTATGATTAGTCCAACCCCCTCAGGGTGGTCTTGGGAAGTCGGTCGGTATTAAGATTAAAACCAATACTAAAAGGCCCCATCCCCCCTTTTTTACCCTTCATAATTTACCTGCAGAGGTGTTCTGCAAGTCGATGAATACTCGTGTACCAGGTTGTTGAAATACTGGATGGGTTTTCCATGATGGGTCACGTCTTCCAATTCAAAGCCGCTCGAGAGCGAATCAGCATGCAGTTCTAGGTATTTGGCACTACCCTCACGATAAGAATTATGACGTGCTAAGAGGGGGGCCTCCATAATTGCCCGTAACCCCAATTGTAACTAGATTTCTTTTTGCTGAGACTTTTGTTTTTTCCTTCATGTTCCGAAACCTCCACGCAGTCAATGTAAATATTCACTTAGCCCCCCCCCACCCACCCCTCTTTTTCTCTTTACAGGGTCGTGTAATTCTGCCCTAAGAAGGTGGTTTAATTTGTTAAAATTCGCCACCGAAATGCGATAATGGTAAGGGGGATACAGGTGGTTTTCTTGACTGCGCCCATACTAAATAAGGAATTGCGTTCCATGTTAACTGATTACTCCAGAATTGTTATTTCCCATACCCGCGTAGGCAGACCAATGGGGGTTCCCATTTGAAAATAAAATGGCTTTGGACATTCTGTGGCAGACCCAAAGGGGGTTTCTTTCCTTTCTTTTTTGAAAACACAATTGACATTGACTTTCGTTTATGAATGGAAACTATAAAGTACTGGAGTCGTGTACAAAGAATTTTATTACCTTTTTGATTAACTTTAACCTTTTACACAACAATGTAAAATCGATGTTGAATATCACATTGCAAAATGGAAAGAATAACCCCTTCTGCCTTTGACAAAATGTTAATGAGTATAACTTTGATTACAACTGGTCAACTGTTTGGATTCAGTTGCAAATAATTGCCTGATGAAGTAGGTTTCAAGCAATATGTCCTCTATTTCTTTTTTTCATCCTATATGACCTACTTGGGGTCATTCATTTCATTTCCACACTGGTCATAGTCTACTTTTGAACCTTCATTTTCTCTGTTTAGTGGGGCTTTTCCACCTTATTTACAGAAATTTAAACTTCGCAAGCGTGAAATGTTTCTTGTATTTATTTTCCATTTCCTGTGTTCGAAATTGAGATTGATCAAGTTTGTTTTTGCTCTTTTTGTATTGACTGCTTTCGTTTTGGTGCTCCTTGGTTTTATGAGTATGAATTGTTTTTTTTGTAATAGAATAATAACTCTTCATTCTTTGTAAACTGTCGAGGTGTGGAGTTTTTTGGCACATAAGATTGATTTAGCTTGGGAATTGGCCTTGTCCAAACCCACAGGTCGATACTGTGCAAATAGTGTACTAGAAGTATCAACCAATTGCAGCGTTTTCTCCTTACACTCGATCTCGAGGCAAAAACCACCCCTGCACATTCTCCTCTGCCACCAACTCCACTCCCTCTCAGCCTGCATGCGTCTGAGCATTCCCAGTTGCGCCTCACATGCATGGGGCAGGTCAGTGCAGAGTACAATATGATGTCCTCGCAAGTCATAAGGTAAGCGGTACACTGACACTGCGATAGGAACAGTATTATCACACCTAAATGACAAAGGAAGGCAACATCCTGTTTCATCAGTCACCGGCTTATGGACAGAGCTGAGGTGGTCTACTGTGGACATTTTCCTATTGTGTGGAGCCTTTGGAAGTTGTGGCCCTACTTCTGTGGAACCCACTTTGCTGTGCAGACTGACCATAGTCCTTGGAGAATCCGAAGTTGCTCAGGTGGTCCATCACCCTTCAAGGTTTTGACTTCACCATTGAGCATAGTTCAAGTGTTCAACATTGCAATGCTGATGGGTTATCCTGAATGTATAACTACCTGAACATGACCACCATCCAGGGGTGGATTGGTTCCTCCTGTCCATAGTCTGGGAGGGGTTGAGTGTTGGAAAAACTTTCTCTTTTAGCAACTTTTCCTTCCAATTCGATGGACCTCCACACGTTTTGCTTTTTGTTTTTCACTATGTCTTGAATTTTTACAGTGAAATGAAGCCTTCAGCCTCACTCCACTGAGCTTTTGCTCATTTGTTATGGGGAAAAACTAGTGCTTCCGGCTGTCGGTACTGGTTGGACTTAACATTTTGGGTAACTCTTTCTTTGCACAAGCCATCTTCCAATGCAGTGCAGTGGGGTTTCCTTTGTATGACACTAGACAGCGTTGTGATTACTTTGACATGTGCCTAAGGTGAAACTGGTGGCAGCAGTTACTTTTCATAATTTTTCCTGTAATGTTCTTTAGCCTTACCGCGTTTACCTACGAACAGTGACTAGAATCCCAACATGGCTGTTCCACAAGGTGTTTTGATTGCTCCTTGGCCAGCTTGTCCTTTTGGCCTCCTTCGTGCCTTGCCAATCAGGAATTTCCTTTTCTGGTCATGCACTTGACCGGGAAAGCTTTGCTTTTCGCAGGCTAGTGCATGCTACATGTGAGGTTCAAGAAAGTGGGTTGGGACTGTGTGGTCCCACTCTGCATACTGTTGCTGGTGCATGCGTGAGTCAGAACCACAGTGGTCCTTGATTGGACCACTGCTGTTGTGCATGTGTGGGGCAGATCTTTGCATTGGAGGGCTGAGTCTGATCACTCACCTGACTTTGGCATAAGAGGTGTCCTGCAACCATTCCAGCCGATTTGAAGAGGAGCCAAATATCTTTACTTGCCGTGCAGAAGGAAGATCTATAAGCATCCCGAAGAGGCCTGGCGACCAACTTTTGCTGAAATCGCAGTGAAGCCCTGCCTGGCTACTGATCTCGGAAGACCTTCGTAGGTGATTCAACCCTCTGGACCGGTGGGAACAACTGGCCTCGACTTCTCGTGACCCAGAAAGTTGGAGTCTTTGGGTGTCCCTGTCCCATCCAGGGGGCTGTGTTTGGACTACTGCGGTAGAAGAGTAGTTCAATGTTTCGGTTCCAACTCCAGGGGTCTTCAGCTGGTCCAGCTAGAGGCCCTCCTGCCATGCATCCATCAGTCCCAACCTCTCATTAGTCTCTTTGAATTTCATGAGTTTCCACTCCTGTCCAATTCCCCCTGGCCTTCTTTAGCTCGGAGCCTGTCTGAGGGTTCAGGACCATATTGAAATCTGCACCCACCATCAATATGTCTTCTACAAACCTTTGAAGGTGAAGTCTCACCTCCTCCCAAAAACCCCTGCCCCATACATCAATGTCTCCCATCAGTTTAATACCCTGGTACATACCCTTCAAAAAAGGAATCTCCCCTACCGGTCACTCTCATCCACCTGTAATCTACAGGAGGTTCCCAAGATTATTACCAACACCCCCTTTTTTCCACTCCAGCAGATTCTTAAATTCCCTTTTCAACAGTGACTTCTTAAAAGGCAAATGCAAACCCCCACTCATTTAGTCTACATACTTTTAGAGAAATTCCCTATTTGATCATTTCAGTTGCATACAAGATCTCGTGGCCACCGCACCACTCTGCTCTCCCTTTCAGCCTGCCAGTCTGTTGTAACTAAACTGTGAACTACCTCCCAGAGCAAAACCATGCCGGGTACACAAGGCTAGGGGAAACACTTAACACAAAAACGGCGACATCGCACTTCAGTAATTCCAAATGTCCCCCATCTGTGGGCCCATCCAGCTGACCCACCTTTGCCAACAGGGGTTCAGTCTCCTTCACTCCCCATTTTAAAGGCCCAAACCACGAGGCAATTTCCCCCGCCTCCCCATTTCCCAACTGTAACAAATATAACTTCTCTGGCATAGAAAATCCACCCCCACCCTTTACTTGCAGTCTCCCACCCCATTGGTGATTTACCTAGAGCCCCCATTTACACCCCACTGCATTACTGTCTTCCGTGAATATATTTTGGAGGATGCTAAACTGCCCCTCATCCAACCAAGCTCATCACCCCAACGCTGAACCTCCCCACCCACCCCCCTGCCAACTGACCTCTGGGAGGACTCCCTCCCAAGGGCTGCAATAACCCAAGCAGAAAAAATTGACCCAGAGGGCCACCACTGTCCAGAGGTACAGGTGTTCTTGTTCCTGGATGAAGGCATGTTCAACTTTTTTAAACTTCTTGCACCTTGAATTTTGCATCAGTCTTTGTTTCCACTTTCTTGAGTTTCCTCCTTTCTTCACAGTATTGGTTTTATGGCAGTACGATAACCTTCTTGCCAAATGACGGTATATCATGGTTATCGCGGTATAGCAGGTGGAGTTAACTAATCTTAACAAATATTTTCTTAAAGGTCATAAATTGTCAGATTCATCATCGCAAATGAAACCAGCCACACAGGGCCAGAATAGGGCTTTTCAACATACTTCCCACTGAAAATCCACCTCTTGCTTCCACCAAACACAAACGCACATTTGGAGAGGAGGAGGGCTGCGGGTCAGGAGCCTGTCGTGACTGGCAAAGCAAACTTCATAGCTTTTCTTAAGTGGTCACTTAGGCTTCTACTGGTGAAGATGAACATGTTGCCATCTTGATAATCAGCATGCCCTCGAACAATGAGGGTTAATGGTAGTATGCGCGCACGCGCGCGTGTGTACACACTTTACAGCCTTTAGTTTACTTCCGAGCATAAAGGTGTTCAGTAATCAGACATGTTACGCTTTGGTATGGCAGCAGGGAATACCCGCAGAGATGAGTGAATTTCGCAGTGTGACCTATAGGTAAATTCAATGATCGAACCAGGTAAATCCCCCATTGTCATATGTTTAGAAATCATTATCCATTATAAATATATACATCCCAGAGCCACCAACCCAAAGTAAATCCTTTTCCTGTTTGGCACTTTTATTCTTCCTATTGCTAACATATTGATTTTGTGTCGGGCACATGTGGTTTACGGAATGGCATTAAAAACTGCTCCAACTGAAACTACTTGTACCAAAATAAATTATTTTTTACATTGCCTTTTTGCATTTGAAGTTCTTAAATATTTGGTCAATGCTTTTTAGTTAATTTACGAATACGCAGGTTGGATTTTCCAGCTGTTGTAAGGTAGCATTTTGAAACTTGTCTGCACATATTTAGCTGATCTTCCAGGAACCTAAGGCAGCTGAAGAATTGGTCTTTCATGGCACTCGCTCGTTGATCGCCTTGAATGAAAGAGTGACTAGTGGAAGTATTAAAATGCACATTTTTATTATTTATTTTTTTTGGAACCACAAAGCATGCACATCATGGCCCCATGCTGTGACTAAGTTTGTTTTGATAACGCTTTCTTTTGTCGATAATGCCATAGCCAACACAGACTCGCAGAAATGTTGCATATCGATCTAGTCACTATAGCTTGTTTACCATCTGCCTGGTGTATTATGAAGGTCTGATGTCTGAGTCACTACTGACCAATATAATCCTAAAGGGACAACGGTCAGTGGACGTTGATTTCTTTCTTAATTCCTGCAATACATGTTCATTTACGTTCTTAGAGATGGTGGCAAACAACACTTTGAAAATTACAGTTAAAATGCATATCGGCACAAATATGACCTGGACCACCACCTCACCACAGCCCCATCATTAGTGTTCCCCAGTTCTGAGTGCATTAGGACTCTTGTGATGCTGGTTTAGTTAAGACAGAGGAATGCTTTCATGGGCGGTGTCAAAAACTGAGAATAGACGGGAGAAATATCTCACTCCCTTTGCTCTGGATACTTCAAATTGAATTTAGACTCTGTCCTGCCTGCTTGAGTCCAGTGCCATATGCAGAAGCAAGGAAGGAAGGAAGGAAGGAAGGAAGCAAGGAAGGAAGGAAGGAAGGAAGGCAGGAAGGTGAAGGATCAAGCGGAGCTAAAGCTTGTTTATTAATTTGGTAATGCGCACCAAACCCTGGGCGCAACAGTACAAGTAGTCTTAAAGCTTAGTTACAATGCATATTACATATGCATACATATACATACATGCTTTTATGTGCATTCAGGCAAGATATAGTACGAACGCCAGTGGTTACAACATGATGGCGGCAGGTGCTTACATATTGAGTGATGCCTAGGCAGATGCAATAGATGCGGTAGTCGTGCCATGTAGGGGAGAGTGGCAATTAGGGCTAAGGAGGATCTGGTTGAGTCATTAGTGCGAAGCCATTTGAGTACATTATGTCTAAATTTAGGGTAGGGCTGTTCCAGTCTGAGGTCAGGTGGGAGCATATTACAAGATTGCGTAGTGCCGACAGTGAAAGAGGGGCAGATTATTTACTAGCAGAAAGCACTGATGGGCCCAGTGTTCAATGTACAGCAGGGTCGGACTGGGGTATAAGTGAACCACAGTTTCAAATGGGAATTAATTATTATTATTTTTTTTTTTTGGGACACTGTTTGAATAGTACCCGTGGGGGAGGTTTTTGATAAAATGTAAATTGTACACTATTTATTCAGCAAAAGTGGTCAAAACTATTAGTCGCATAGTGAAGTCACTCCGCAAACTGGGCCACATTGGCCAAAACAAGTGCCCCACTTTGACCCAAAAAACTGCCCCACACAAGCATTTTACATTTTTGTTTCGGGCATGGGCCGATTGCCCTAAAGGCCAGTCCATGTCTGGTCTACAGACCTAAAGCGGTTTGTGGACATGCATCAGAAGGGCATCCAGTTCCCCCCCCCCTTCGAATTCTGGGATGTATAGTTCCCCATCTTTCAAATTGGTGGGAAAACTAAACATCCCAGAATTCTCAGCTAAAACAGAACTGGATGGCTATCTGATCCATGACCATGAGAAACTTAAGTTCCTTGAATCTAAATCTTGGGCAAAGGAATTCGATATGCATGCCTTCACTGGCTGTCCTTTTTTTTTAAAAAAAAAAACAAACAAAAAAAAAAAAATTGTACAATTTGCACAGCCCAACCGAGAGCTGTTCAATGTGTTTGGTTTGCTCAGTGCAGTAGGAACTTAACTTGATGAACCAATGGCACATGATGCCGGCCAAGTGGTTGCTAAGCAATGTGCTCCTGGCTCCACTGTTTTGCAGTTCACTGATTGTTATTACATTTGTTGACTACATACGAACAAAAGGAAAAATGAAATGCTCACTTTTTAGTTCAGGCCCTCCGCTCACCCTCATGATGTCCCTGTGGTCTTGCTGATTGCAAATTGAAAATCAGGACACTCGCCATAGATCTGACCTGTAGCACGGTGCAGCACGACTGTGAAAGTTTTAAAATCTGTGTGCTGCCTTTCAAATAAATGATGCCTGAAACAAAATAACTTTGTTCTAGTTTGCCCATGAAATCCAGGTCTGGCAGTGTCTATGAACTGGAGTCTCCGCGTCTCCGGTATTCTTACAGAGCCAGTTAGCTCATCTTTACCAGTTTTGCATGGGGTACTGGAAGGTTCAGGCACTGGGCAGCTTTCAACACAATTTGCGCAAAGTCGGCTGATCTTTGACCTGACTCTACTGATCACAGAAAAGTCATAGTAGCAAAGCTGCGTTTACTAATGTGGCCTCGCTTTCCCTATGCTCTTGTCTGCCAAACAAGGCCACCTTGGCAGACGCCACATCCCACAGTGCAAGACCAAGACTGCGCAGCATATGCTTACTATAGCCTTTCCAAATCAGATTGAAAAGCACACTTAACGGTATACCGGTATAAACAACGTGACTGTTATTATTGTTCAATTAAGTTGTTCACAGTATCTATACCGGTATACCGTTACATCCTTATCGTTAACTTACTGAGGGTTCCTCTGCTTCTCAGCTGATCAGTTATTCAATAACCCTCTTCATATCATCTTAGGTTAGTAACTGATTTTCCTGTTCAAAAGAGTGAAAACTGGTATCCCCACCTGTACCTTGTCCCTCTGTCCCAGCAGTTGCATGAGGTTTGCGCATTTCTTACGACTCCATATATTGAGACCCTAGAAACTCCATATTTGAAAGACAAACCCACCCCCCTCCCCATACTCCTTGCGTTGATGTGTCCAGGATCCGAGCCTTCTCATAGAAGTAAAGAAACTGCCTGCTTTATGGGCCCTCGATGACACTGCAAGGTCTGTCTTTCTCCTTTATGACCACAGAGAGCATGTCCTGGATTGTCTGAAGGCCCTGTGGCGTCTGCCCCCCTCCTACTGTATTCCAAAGAACCTCCTGTTTTTGCGCTTTTCCTGATTTTCGATGTCCACCTTGAGTTTGAAGAATCTCCATCAATGTCAATTTTGTTTTCAACCCTACCAGCCTCTCTTCCATGTCTGCCACCTTACACATTAGTTCCCCGACCTTGGGCACCATTATCTGCCATTATTCCCCCTGATTTCCTCTAGTATTGCCTGAATGCCACTTTTTGTTGCCCCAACCTCTTGCATCTGGAACTTTACTCACTGGGTCTCCCTTTGGCCTGTCCATTGCTGCCTGGTAGTGGTATTGACGCCCCCCCCCCCAAACCTCCCCACCTACCTGGGCTCATTCACCTCCTGGCCCTGTGTGAAGGCATGAACAGCTTTCCACCATTTTCTCGCAACCTCCCTGGGTTTACACAGATCTTTGCATGGAATACCTGGGCTTTCCCAGCCCTTAATCTCCACAGCACCTTGCCATGTTCCTCCTGTAAGAGCATCACACGAGGGGCCTGCACGTCCCTCCTTGGCCTCACTCCAGCATGCCTCTAACTGACCACTAGGGCTGCCACCTTGTGGTATGCAGCCTTATAGGCCTCCCTGCTTGGATATGTAGCACTGCACTGCTTCCCTTCCAACATGCCCTTGCCTCCCAGGGCTGTTTACTCACTTCTCGCGTCAGCCTCCCCTAGGACGCTTGTCTGTTGCAGCCAACCTCAGGTCACTGTGTCCTGGCCTGATAGTGTCTGTCACCCTACCCACTCTCGTTTGATGGTTCAGGGCAATACCCCACAAGTATCCTTCTGATCAATAGGCTGCTCCAAAGGGCCTTACCTCTGCTCTTAATTACGCCGCCGCTGCTGCTCGTTCATCCGCCCGCCCTCACCCGATGGTAACATGGGGACTACAGTTCCCATGATTGGTTGGAGTCCTTTAGGAGAGTGCCAGGATTGGTTGGAGCAATGTGCTCCAGCTACTCCTCCATAGGTGCCCAGGCTTGGGTCCACTATCGCCCGTGGCTCCTCCCCGTCCAGCTCTGATCTTGTCATGACTCTCATTGCTAAGCCATTCATCGCAGGCTCACTGTTCCTCCGGCGTGCCTTTCAACATTTACTTCAGCTCTACGTCTAGGACACGGGTACCACGGAAATGCACTTTGGGATGCTCTTGCGTCTAAGCTCCACATTCGGACCATCGGGGCTCTTCAGGTGTCAGTTATTTGCCTCACCACTGTGTTTTGGGAAGGGGGCGTGGAGCTCTGCTACCAGGCAGCCATATGGCCCCATAGATATTCATTTTGTCCAGGGTGATTGGTAGACCGTGTCTGTTCAGTCATTTTAGAGCCCTCACTGAGCTGCTTGAAATTATGCTCCGTTTGTATAGTGATATATCTTGTCTATATCTATATCTAATGCAGGATTTCTCCAAGACCACTAAATGTGTGATGTTGGGCTTATTTTTGATGTTTCAATGCAGTACACGAACTGAGGAAGCTTGGAGCTTCCTGGAAACGGAGGCTTGCTGAACATGTCAAATTAGGAGTTTATTCTGAATATCGGGCCATGACTGTTTGAACCATGGTTGACTGCATACAGACCTGAGAACATTCAGAGTGTGGCTCGGGGGAGCTTGTCTGATGTTTGCATCAAGTTAACCATGCTCTGCAACATTGATACTTAAATTGTAGCTCTTTTTCATGTTCCCAGTAACACCAGGAATGCAGATACAATGGAAAGGCACACCAAATTCATTATACTTCCAGAGACTGGTATCCATGAAACCACCAGCACTTGAAGTTGTGATAACAGATGCATGTGGGTTTGGTTGGACAGCCACCTGGAGGGATAGGAAAACCCATGGAAGATGGTTGGTGGAGGATCGAGTGCGATTGCAGACATGGAGGTTCCGGCAGCATTAAGGAACACAGCTATAACCAGGAAGTGAGCTTGAAGAGTGCCTATCTCAATGCCCGCTAGCATGACCCATGTCAAGTAATAAGGTGACATTGTAAGGGTAGGCTCCTAATCGCCTTAACCCAAAATGGACCTACCACATAAGAAGCAAGTGCACGTTTTGTACTTGGAGCAAAACTGCCGGGAGGGGCTAGATGACCCTATGGAATCAAACTAACCCAAGTATCCGTGAACCACACAAGTTGACACATTATATACATTTATGAAACAGTTAAAACACTAGAATGTATTTTATAAAAACCTCGCCCCCAAACCCCACACATGATAGGTCAAAACCTATTCAAAGAAATTCCATATTTTGCCAATTCCCCCATTTTCATTGGTGGCCGTCACCTTACCATCTTCAGCTCAGGTTTAGTTATTTGTCCGTGGTAGGTCATGACCTCACACAATTAAACAATTGTATACAAACATAAAAGTCCCAGCTGGTCTGAGACATCTTAATCCTAAATGTAATTTGCACATGGTTTCCACAGATACTTCAAACGACATGAGGGAGCAGAATAAAAGGATTCCCTTTAATGCCAACACGCATGGCACTTCCTGGAAAAAAATTGAAACGTAGGCAGTGTAGTCAAACTCTGGCCTCGGGCGTCCTTCACTCCTGGGTTTGTTAGTCAAAAGTAAATGTTCGGATCTCTCTGAAAGCCCTCCTGCACTGAAAAAGATTACATCTGCCTTCGCAATACTACCAGATCATAAAAACCCTGGCCGGTTTGCTAGCTGAGCTGACCATCAAGGTCGTAATTATTACCCTTCCTCTCACCTCAAACTCTGCAAAACCAGTTTCTCCAAGTCACTTAACATTCATCTCGCAAACTGCTAACTACCGAGTTTAATCTATTCATTAAAAAAGCCCACTACTCTGTGTGCATGCATATTTGTTTATTCATTTTTTTTTTCCACAATGCGTTCTCTGACCAGTTCCCTTCCTTGCATGCACATTATAAAACCTCTTGCTGCCCAACCTCTAGGCACTTTATCACACATCTGGATCGGGTTTTAAATTTCATTTTTGTTGTTTTGGCATTTGTCTTTCTAACCCCTTGTAAATATAATGTGTTGTCTTGAACACTAACATATCCCATTCACCTTGAACTACACTGGATACATATATAAAATTGCAACCTTGCGCTAGCTTTGTAGCACCCCCAGTAACAAATATTGTGTGCGCAACATGAACCCTGCTTCATCATTGTGATCTTTCCTTTCCTGACCATCCCCACACATGAAAGTTCAATCTCTGTCCTTTGGTGGCGATTGAATCTCATGGAATAGGCCAATGCAGCTGATGGATCTCGTAGCAGTCCACAACCAAGCATCTTGAACACAGCAGTTGGTAGTTTGAGCTTGATGTAGTCTCTGTTCTGGCGCATAGCCTGTCTGTAGAATTATTTGCGTAAATATGATACTTTTGGTGTTCCTATGATTGATTGTTTGACCAAATTGGAAAACGTACAGTTGATTATGTATTGTTCTTGGTCACTGGACCCCTTTGCATGGGGGACACGGCTGTAAATATTGTTTTTTAGTTCTTAACCCCTTAAGTGCTAAGGACGAGATTGCTTGTCCTCAGCACTACCTTTTTGGAATGGTACGAGCAATCTCATCCTTTTTAACACTTACTGTTGGGGTGGGGAATTGCCCATCGTGTTGCAGCGCCAATCTCCCTGACCCCCAGTTAGTGAAGGGGGAGGACTTCCCCTTTTGTGCCTGGGATTGGGGTGTTGCAGTGACGCTACGTGCACGGACGTCGTAAGGAACTTAAATGTACATGCTGAAGCCTTTTGGCTTCAGCATGTCAATTTAGCAGGGACGCATTTGTGTACTGCAAGGGCCTTTTTGCCTGATTTGGCTACATACATGAGGGCTGTTTGGGAAGGGGAGACTCCCCTTTACAACGAGCACTCACTCCAGCAGATTGCTGGTCGAGGATCGTTTGATCCTTGACCAGCAATCCCCACTGGACCACCCGGAAAATTATTTTGACAGTTGTGTGGTGAGGGTGGGGGGGGGATTCCACCCAGTGCTAAAGGGTGGGGGTGATGACCTATGCTGGGCTGGGGGCAGTCGACCCAAGTGTCAGACCCTTCCGCCCCCCCAAATCCCCCCCACAGTCCTAAGGGTGTTACAGCTTTTCCCTCCGCTGAGGCATGGGGACCTTGCCTGGGCTCTCAGACCACCGCTGGGCTTGGGGACGGTCAAGCCATGTGAGGCAGACCCAAGGCTGGAGGCAGTACCCCCGGCCGCCGTAGAACTCTGGCCATGCCGCGTTACAGCTTTCTCCTCTTGGTAGGGATGGGGACCCTCCCTGGGACTGCCGTTGAACTTTGGGACGGTCGACCCAGTTTTCTTTTTGGACCAGGTAAGTGCACCCACACATGAGGTACTGTTTTTGTTGGATACCTGTGGGAAGGTAGGACATGTGTGTTTATTTTTTTTTTTTTTTTTTTTTTTTGTGGTTTCCTGGTGGCAAATGTCTGAAAATGTGTTCTTTTCCCTACATTTTGTACTTGGCTGGGCCTTGTGGGTAATGCATTCTAGGGCGATTTTATGAAAGTCAGACCTTGTTGAATTCCCACAGGTGTCTTCTTTTCAGAACTGCATAAGTTTCCCTGTTTTACTTGGTGCCTGCAACACCCTAGGCCCAAATCTGTGCGTTGTCCAGACGACTAAATCCAGTATTCCCCAGGGCTTTTGATATACCAGTGGTTTAGCCTGTTCCCTTTGTGCCCAGGTCAGTGCACCCACACATGTGAGGTACCATTTTTATCGGGACACCTCTGGGAATGTAGGACATTTTGTTATTTTCTCTTGGTTTTGATAACGTGTTCATACATTTCCTACTGCACTTATTACACAACCCTTTCATTTCCCAAATGTGACCTACATTTAGTCGCTGCTTTAGGCACTACTCTTTTGTAACCTGCGCAAGCCACCTATCCTTTAAAAGGTCTGCCTGTGCTTGTTCGAAAAATTTATGCTTGCTGTTCACCATTCGTTTTCCTCATGTTCAAATGCAAGTATATCTGCCGTCCGCTTAAAAATCTTCTGTACCATGGCTCCGTTTTTGACTTGTGGTACTGCTTGTTTTGTGAAACATTTCCTAACTAGAAGAGTCTGGGGTAATGTAGCAGTGCATTGCTTTTTTCAATATTCACAGAAGCCATTACCTTACAAGTCCCAAAATGTTTGTGGTTGAATGCTGACGTACTGAAATGTCCAAAAAAAGGGCTTGGCAATGGGAGGGAATACCCTCAGCAGTTAATGGATTAATCATTGTCCCTTTGTATTTTCCTTAATCTCTTCCCCCATTGCACTTCCTCTCATGTTGGTAAGATAAAAATCAGAACTCTAAGTGTGAGTTGACCTGGTTTTAGCAAAGTATGAGTTTGAAAGCTCTAAATTCAGGGTGTGTTGCTTTCACAATAAGTAGCTTGGAGGCATCATTTATTATATGGCAAAATGACGCACCTCTGCAAGCACTTGAGCATCTACAGAACCTGGCCATATGTGGCATGGAGCAGTAAGTAGACTCTGCTCAGACCGACGTTTGTATATGTGCCAGAAGAAAGCACACAAACCAGGGCTCTGCATTTATAGCGGGTCATACGTCAGGAGTCAAACGAAATATGGAGAAATGCTGCAGCCATGGTGACAGTTAGCTGTTGTGTGTGGAGCATACATATAAAAAAGCAACAAGAGGATCATTGGTTTAAACATGGCAGCAGAATTTGACTTCTGATTAGGAGCACAGAAGTGGTGTAGTACGAAGCTATTCAACTATCAAGATCTGAGAAAAAGAGAAAAAAAATATTTCGGAAATACAATCCATTAAAGTATAAAACCACATTAAAAAAAATAAAATGAACCACAACCATATCTGACCGAATGGATGGTAAAATAACAGCATACAAAATTTAGGTTCAAAACATCATACCAAAAACATTACACACCTTCACTATTAACCACCTCAAACACATTCTTAATTAAAAATGGGCTGCATCAGTTTAAAACTTCACAAATCATGATGATATGCATAGTGTCCCTTGGTTGATTTGTAATAAGGACAGGCCTTAGCCATTGCTTCCTTAATACAATCAAACATTTACAATCCACTAACAAAATGCCTTAAATCGTCTCCTCCCCGGGCAGACATTTTCAAGAGCCAGCCATGGGGTGCTTGATCTCAAAGGAAGCACATTTAACCTTGTCCACAGAATAAGTCTTCGGGTTTCAGAGGTCTTGATCTGAAGTACAATAGGGACTGCTGAAGTACAATAGACACTCGTCTAGAAGGAAGAAAAAATAATTTGTTTTATAAATTGTGGTGTGTGGGCACATACGTTGTTTTGTCATTTTCTATGGTCTGATGAAGGCCTCAGTTCGAAATGAGGGGGAATCCTCTAGGGATATCCTCTGCAATTGGCCGAACACAAAGTGACCAAGTCTTGTCTCAGAGTATACATTTGACCACCGGGGTTATCTAATCTATTGATGTTGCAGTACAACAGTAGACACCAGATAGAATTTCAAACTCTGCTCTGGAATTGACTGGTCAAGCTTGTATTTAACCTGTGGTTGAATTATATGTGGGAAGAAGATCTATATTGAGCATAAGGATGACACTTGATCTTGCACCTTTAGCACTTGCACTTTAAAAAAAAAGTAAAGTAACTACTTTCTTTTGTGTGGAAGATGTGTTGTAATGTTTGGTTTTAAAACAATGTGCTTTGAATAATGGAAGTATGTTATTTGACAGTATGGAGTGATTGATTATCTCATGGTCCCTCAGTGTTTTTCAAAAAAAGAGTGATCACTGCGTTGGCCATAATGTCGACATTCAAAAAGCTGACTTCCGTTATGGCGTGGCGCATGCATTACTGTGTCCGGCATCCACCTTAACCACTTACCTTTTCGGGTGTGTGCAGCCATCTCAACTGTATCCCTGCAGCGCCAGTTCTGTCGCACAATGTGTGTCTGAACCGGTGCTGCGAGTATTTTTTAAATTTTTTTTTTTTATTTAAACGTATCTTGATTGTCCCCCGCTACCATGCAATAGATGCGGGGGACACCCCTGCTTCCATTAGTAGAAGTAATGGGGGTCAGAATCGATAGGCGACATTTGTTTTAGTCGCAGTGTTTGTATGATTAAAAAAAAAAGCAATTTCACTTGAAGTTCTTTTCCTTTATGTAATACTTGAGTGTGATGAGACTTTTTGTTCAGTTGCCCCCTTTTTTTTTTTTATAAATGCAGGAAGTAGAAGGCCTTGACCCACTTTGAAACCATGTCCAAGAAAAAAAAGTGCCTAGGCTTACAATGGCACCCTGTCACTGTGGAAGCCTGTAGAGAGATTATTCCCATTATCTTGGGAGAAAGATTCCTTGGAGTATGTGGGGGTCCACCTAATCCAAAAATTTAATGAGCTGTATGAAGTGAATATAAACCCCCCTATGGAAACAACTGCAGGATGATCTCCGGTGCTGGGACAAGCAGGAATTGTCTTGGTTTGCCCGAATAACGGCTGTGAAAATGACTCTCCTACCCCGTATGCTATACACAGTTAGTTCCCTCCCAATAAAGATCCCTCCGCGGACCTCGAAAGCCTTGCAAATAGCCATTTCGGCCTTTGTATGGAAATGTAAAAAGCCCAGGGCACAACGAAAGCTCGTGATGCGCCCCCTGCTACTTGGAGGCCTAGGATTGCCGCACATACAGAGATATATCTGGGCTGCGCACATAGCACCCATGCTACAGTAGGAGGCCCAAAATCCACACCCGGGTTGGATACAGATAGAACAGGAGGCTACCAGGATTCCACTAACAATCTTGCGCACCCTTCCACTGCACCATCGACACATAGGAGACAAATTATTAGAAACTACCAAAGTGGCGCTCAATAGCTGGGACGATGAGCTAAGAAGGAGGAAAATTCCTTGAGGCCTGAGCCCACACTCCCCAATAGCCTATAATCCGGAGTTCACCTCAGGTCTCCAAACTAAGTTTTGGGAGGGTTGGACAGCGTCTGAATCTCTGGTTCAGACATGTATCAAGACGGGGAACCACTCTCCTTTGAAGAGTAAACAGAAATTTCACGTGGGAGAGAGCCAGAGATACAGATAAACCCAAATAAGACATTGGATCACTCGTCCAACTGTCAGAAGGGTGGCCAATAGACCCCTAACAAGCCTCAAGCAATCCATACAAGAGTTTGAAAAGTTAAAAACCGCGAACCCAGCAGAGGCTATAAATGGGAATATAAAGGTGTAACGACTGCAATTGTAAGATAATTTATGCATCCGTTGAAAATGTGTTCTCTGTATTCTGCGGAATAAATTAACCTTGATTTAAAAAAAAAAAAAGCGACTGCTGCTGAGTCGGACCATGTCCTTGCATGCTTTTCACAAAAATACAAGGCCTAGGTTGCTATGAGACTACTCTGTTGTCGACTATGTGCAGAATAAAATCTTAGCATAACCTAAAGGTGGCACAAAGTGCAATTTTGCTATTCTGTAAGGGATATTTGAACTTGGCAAATCTGAATTTCTGGCATAACCCCTCTTGACAGCGAGTCATTTTTGGGCGTCTTCTGTTACATACCCATTTTCTCCCCTCTAGCTGGCTGAGGCGCCCCTAAGTCTGGATCTGTGTGTGCACTGGAGTTCAGGCGTATTTGCTTATGACCTGAAAGCTTTTCTCACTCTTAATCAACCCTGTAAAATGGCATTATTGTGGGATAAAACGCTGTACAGTATTTCATACCCACAGATCGAGCATAGTAACTGTGTGCCAGGCTATCACTGTATACAGAAGGACAGGCATCTGGCCATTCTCTCCCTATCCTGTATCGTCAACATCCACCCATGCCTTTTGTATAGTCTAATAAGCACATCATTTTTTTTCCAGTACTGACAACATTCGCCTTTTTGTATTCAGACTAACCAGGACTAACAGAGTTAACTTTAGCTTGGTATACAGAGTATACACCGAACAAACTACTGTTATTACTGCCTGATGGGAAGAAGCAGAACTATATTTTTATGTGCATGATTAAGGTGCAAAGAAATTAGAAAACATTTCTGTTTTCCAGTTTAAAAATAATTTTACCCGCTTATAAAATACTCCCATTGGACTTGGGTTTGTACTCCCTACAAAACATATTTTTACTCCCAACTTAAAAAAAATAATAGGCACTTCCAGATTTTATATGGAGCATTGCGCTTAGCTAAATAAATCGCCGAACTTCCAAAATTGCCTGTGCATACACTCCAGTCCCTTCTAAATCCAACATTGCTGTGTACGCGAGTACGTTGCTCCAAAGCTGCCTTGGAAACACCCAATTATCACAACTTTAGGACCCATCTTCTGCCTCCCTTTTGCCAAACCATAGCCTGTTGAAATAAGGCCAATCTAACTGAATAATGAACACCCATGCTATCGCAAAGCATTCATCCTTCTCCTTGTTAGTGGCATCTATTTCCCACTTCCCACCGCTCCTGCTCTTTCAGCAGTCTAGCTGGATGCCCGGGGGTGGGGGGGAGCACAGTATCCCACCGGACTATGCCTATGCACTATACTACTATGGTGGTGATTTGGTGCAGTATAAAAGAAAATGGAGTGACTTCTCATTGTAGCTGCATGCACTTTATTATTGTGTGGCCCAAGGGCCTTTGTACATGCCTTTCCTGCTTTCAACCCAATTGCATGGCTCATTCAGATGGTGGGGAGGGCAGATCTGATCTATTAGTGTCTTAATCGATAAAGTGGCCATGATTCCCGACAGTATTAAGGTATCCTTGGATGAGATACTAATATAGAGTGGTCCCGTCCATGTTATCTTATAAAAAGGATGTTACATGTTCATCTAGGAGCCAGGAGACTGAAAGACAAGGGTTTTTAAATGTAGGTTTCTCTGGGTACTGCTTACTTTCAAAACCGAAAGGCATACTGTCATCAATGGCTTTGATTTTTGAAAGTGGATCTTGGACGATACTGTGGAGCAACTAGGTGCAATTGATATCGTGTTTTCTCTTGGAGAGATACGAGTTGGGTTGTTTTACTTTTCGTTTTCAGTGGGTGTCTAAAGTGTTTGTCTTCCATTAGGTACTCTTTCCATGCATGATGGGGCCTTTGACCCCTAGTGGTCTAAAGGAGTTTTTATTTTATTTTAATTCTCCCTCCGTGTGAAGTTGCTCTGCCTCCTGGCTGTGGTCTCTTCACATAGGCTCATGTTTGATACTTTTGGTGTGGCACCGCCCCCTTTCTTTATCTTACTCCAAGGCCTTTGTGTTAAGGGCGGGGTCCAAACCTTCTCAAGATTTCCTCAGCATTTTATTTACACCAGAAGGCTGTTCTCTTCATTTGGTTGTGCATCCCAGATGACGTTGAGGCGTGATCATTTCAGAGTTCTTCTTCATTTTGTTTTAGCTAATGACATGCTTTATTGTCCGAGCAAGAAATAAAACAAATTGATGGGTGTTTCAAAAGTACATATGCATGCCAAAATTGAGGCACCCCAGAGAATGTTCTGCTTTTTTCATATTTCTTGGGAAACATACACATTTGCTTTTATGTTGTACTCTGTTGTGTGTAACACGGTATACTAGAATTCTAGCCATGTTGGCATGTAGCTGGATTCATTTATTTATTGTCCTGCCCCTTCCTTTGTCTGCCGGTTCTAAAGTGATTCGAAAAACTATTATCTTGTCTTGCTGAGACATGTTATTCCATTCTGATATTATAGTGGACTTGGCGATATGCCGTTTGCAAGCTTTACTTGTCTTTTTAGAAAGCGCCTCTCAAGAAGTGACTGCCTGCCTAGTGTTAACCACAAAGTCATTCACACGACTATAGCTAGTTCATAATGTCACCATATCCAGTCACTGCTACACTGTATAATAACGCTGTTACTCTTCCACTTAAGCACATGACACCTGAGCTCAGAAAAATGTAAGCTTGTATTTTGTTACTATTGGGATCATATTTCTGTATTGGCACCTTGGCATGGGGAATCTGATGGCTAGGAATGCAGGCTTGAAGCACCGGTGAAAGCCAGCGCTCCATGCTGCCTGACATCCGCCCCCCCCCCCACACTTCCCTTTTTTTTTTTTTTCTCGCCCTCCACTTGCCTTATTTCTGTGGTGGTAAGTGCCGCAGCTGCTTCTTCTCCCTGGCTGCCATAGGAATGGAAGAGGGGCTCAGTACAGATCCTTCCCTTTTCATGATGGCCATCTTGGAAAAGTATTTCCTTCGTTCAAGGGGAAGCATGCAGCATCCTGTTGAATAAAGGAAAATACTTTAATTTTAGCATCCCAGGTTACCGCTTTGGCAACCCGGGGTGCTAATAGCCTTAATTCTCTCCCCTCCCCCTGTTCCCAACAGGGGGCGGGGGGGTTTAACGGGTCAGAGTCCTCATTATCCACCCTTGCGTCGCTCGGGCCGATAAGTTGGGCTGTTGCCACACAACCCCATTCCAGCCTTTGGAACGGGGGATTAACGCCATATTATAAGGTAGACAGTTAACAAATACTTTGTATATTGTATATATAGTATTTAGTTGATTTACGTAGCATCCACCTATTGAAATATTGTTTCCAATGTGATGGATATATGTTTGTTTTCTTGTCATTTAAACTCCTATATAATTTTTTTTTTTTTTTTTTACCTCTAGGTATGGCGTTTCAGTACTGCGTTTTGTTCAATCTCGGAATGGAAGTTTGCGAACATCATCAGCATGTCTGATCATTTGAAGCAATGCAGCTTTAATACAATAGAGAAAAAGGAAGAAGCTTTCCCACTCCCATGTATGTGTGTATCAAGGGAACTCACAAAAGAGGGACGCTCTCTGCGATCAGTCCTGAAACCTGTCCTTTAAATTCAGGCATCCTTGCCCCAAACGGACCATAAAGCACCTGCGAAGGAGACGATGTAATATTATACAGTACCTGACACTTTATTCGTTTACTCAAGATTATTTCTAATTGATGCACACTCACGGTTTTTAATATATATTTTGAAGTGATTATTTTTTTATATAAGCACTGGTGAGGGAAAGGCCTTTATGTTTAAAATATGGAATATCTGAGGTGGGATAGTTCTTCCTCGCTGTGTTCCTTTTTACCATCGCATTTCACTTTCTGGCACCGTGTTAATCTCCAAATGAAATAATTTTCTGACGCGATATGCTTTCAGAGCCCGAGGTTTTAAAATGTTGTTTCAACAGAATGGTATTTGTTACAGTAGTTGTACTGCTAAAAGCTAATGCTTTTAGTCTTGCAGATATTAAAGTAAACTCTTCAAAGGTTGTCTTACACTAATTTCCATTATTCTACCAGTTTTTCTTTGCTACAACACTGGTCGAAGTTGTGCACTTTAAAGTTATTAGTGAGTAATGCTCGCACATGCAAAACGGTTTAAAAAACGAGGATGCTACTACATGTTGGCACTTTTTGGAAGAGTCGGGAAAAGCTTATATTTTTTTTATTGCATTCTTTTAACAGTAAATTCATTTTTGGAGCAAAGTTGCATCAGTATTCTTAATCAAGTTTCCTCTTGTGTGCACTTTTTCTAACTTCGTGTGGCTCTCAGTTTAAGGTCAAGTTAAGTGTTAAACGTTGACCAGACCTGATGGACTGAAGGGTTAGTAACTTACAATTTACGTGTGTTTTGCAAACGTTTTGTTTGCAGTTTTAAGTAACTGCAAATCTGCAGTCTCATGGCCGATGATGGTTACTGGAATATCGCAATGTTTCTGTTCTGCAGAAGTTCACTGTAATTGTCAAGCATGGAGTTAATTCTGCTTTGTATCCAGTTTAATTTTTCAACCAGTCCAATTTATGAGCTACGGTGCATTTTAATTGTAATATACACGTTAATGTGACCATTATCTGGCAGATCACAATTGTGTAAGGACTCTTTTCACCACAAGGGAACAGTTTATTTTGTAATTCCTTGCATTAAAGGCAGCATAAAATCCATGCGTAATGGCTTAATGTTACTTAAAGTGATTTCAGCCCTTAACTGGTGTATACAAATTGCCTCTCTTCGAAGCCATGTGAGCCTTCCTGTTGCACTTGAGTGGTTCCACATCTCTAAGCAAAATTATTTGGGTGGTTTTCAAATAGAAAGTGGCTTTGCTTACATGGATGTAAGGCTTTTAATGTTGCCCAACCTGTGTCTTACTGGTCGTATTAGTGCTTTGGCAATCTGTATTGTATATCCTCTGATTTTTCCTTTTGGATAACAATCCTCCCGTTAATTACCATTTCTCTTTTTGCATCTCAACTATTGGATCTGCAGCTCCTTTACACTGCCAATCTTCTCTGTGGGGGTGCACCGACTAGTGAATTTGCTACTCGACCGAGTAGTTGGACCAACCATTTGGCAGGAGCGGAATAGGTTTTTTCTTTTACTAAACATTTTTCTAACACTTCATTACAATCGGGAGACCTTCTCCTCTGAGTATTCGGGTTTATTAATTGTACATTATTGCACTAAGCTTATTAAAAACCAAAAAAAACGATTAACTGAAAAAGATTCAAGTTCAGTTTATCACATTTCACTAATAGGTGAAACATGTAAAGGGACGGTTGTGTTTAAGGTCTTACAGTTTCTGGTAAAAGGTTACTGATTCTGAATAAATATCTCCAGCTGTACTAAATACCAACACTGGTAGGAGTAGCCAAATTACACACATGCAACATTTTGCTAACCCCGGAAATCGCACACGCATAATTTCCCACCACTTCAGTGGGCCTTCAGTTTTAGGGAGCAGCGGCTCATTCAAAAAGAGAGGGCGTTCAGTGTCTAAACAACTAATTGACTCAAACCAGTGGTGAACTGCTTAACACTGTCCTAGAATCCAATATGCCATGTGGTGGAATAATTCTTTTAGTGGCTTGTCCTGCAGGCCAGGATCTGCAGGTTTCCCAACCGTATGATGCAAGGCCTCTTCATACAGGGGTTTGGGCAGTAGAGTGGATTGCATATTTACACTATTTGCCACAGCATTGTTTTGTTGCTGCAAAAAATGTAACTTGCACCGAGGCTAGATTCCTATTGCCACAGCCTAGATGGGTTATAGCTTCAATGTCTTTAAACCTTGCTTCTACTGCCTTCATTGCCTGTTTTGACACTCTTGACATCATTCTTAACCTCACCAGAGCCCAGGTAGGACCTTCAAGCTTTGACAGCAGGAGCAACAAAGGAGACGCGTGATGCATATGAACAAATCTGTGAGCTCTGCAAAGGGTGCTGCTATCCAAACTAGAACATTTTCTGCCAAAAGCCCAGAAAGATTAGGCACTTTGTCATCGCCCTCCATAGTACAAACGCACTGGCTGGCGCTGTCCTGGCAATCGCCCCAAGCATCAAAAACAAGTGTACCGCTGTGCTGACACATCTTGGATTAACCTCAGTTCAGGAAACCAAGATCTTTTTGCATTCAGTGCAAGCGAGATGTGGCGGAACTAGGATGTTTGAAATGGCTGACACTTTTTTGTTTGTTTGCATGCAACACTATGGGCCTCATCACGAGTTGGGCGGTGGTAATCTCATTACCGCACTACCCATTTATGAGTTTGAGAGAAAGTTGGAGGATTCAGCTCTGAGCTGGAGGAGAATCCACAGAGTTTCTGCAGATATTTTTGCTCAATTACCACAGTGCAATTACTGTTGCAGTAATTGTGTGCTGAAAATGTCTTAATAGGGATTTAAGCACCGCTTGTAATCGGGCGGTAATGCCACAGGGCCAAGTGGCGGTAAGGGTAATTGCATTGGGTGGTATTCCAGTGGATTTACCGCCCAACAACTTTTTGCTCAAAAAGACCATCATGAATTCATAGCTTTAGGGTATGTGGAAAACACCCCACAAGAAAATCTGCATCTATGAAAGCTTTACACATCTTTGCTGCTGCATTATCTCGAATAATGACATGAAATTAGCTAATTTTCCACCTATGAAGTATTTACTGGAATTCAAAGCCTATTTTTGCACCAGTATGGCTTCATTCAAAAGCCTAACATGGCAATAAAACTGTTGCTTGCTAACCAGTGGCCTTTTAAACTCTGAGGTCGAAGTCTACAGGAAATGTGATTTTTCTCAGCACTCTGCAACTTGGCTGCATTCGACTGGCACACTTTTTTTTTGAAAAATGTTATATATAGGTCTGGGATGATACAAGTTGAAAAATATTTTCCAGAGGGTACTTTGTACTGCGGCTCCAGCTTATTTAGCAAACGCGCAAAACCATACAACAGAAAATGGTGGCTAGTCTGATGTAATTATTCTACCAATACTAAAATGCACAGCATTTGCTGAAGAGTTGTCCTGAGGCCAGACTTGCTTTTTGCCCCTGCAATCATGGATGGACAGCTGTGACAATGCCCTTTTGCATTTTACGGCAGTCCCCTGGCTTCTCCCTCCAGCCCCCTATGCCCTCTCTAGGTTCTTTTACAAAAGGCCTGTACTTTTCTTTTTTTTTTTTTTTAAGTATTGAATACAAATAAATTCACAGACTGAGACAAGTGTAATCTAGCCCAACCAAGTGGTGCCCTCCAACCTCCCCTGAATAGTACATTCTTGCCCATCTTCCCCCAGCAGCCCCATAGTACTTACCAGGTTTGTAGGCAGTAGTTGCATAAGGTTGGAATGGGGTGCTTGTCTCTTAGATGGGCTATCTTATGCTGTGCCTTCAAGACATTAGCAAGACAGTGGAACACTAAAGAATCATGTATGAGAGCAGGGTATACCAATGTTTGGCATAAAAAAATGTGCTTTCCGCCCATTGCACCAGCTGCACAGTAGCTCTGCTCATGTCCTCCAGCACATCAGGTCCAGAAAATACTTCAGACGATCCAGCCATGTAACCCCCTCCCGCTCAATATACATGTGCATCTGTTAGGCAGAAACCTGTGCAGTTCCCTCTGGGACCACTGCAAAAGATTTAAGACTACAGGTGTTTGGCAGTAAACCCACTTGGTAGCAGTCAGTACCACACAGATTCACTTGGTAGATGTGGCTGAGCAGTCAGACTTCCCTCAAGAAGAGTTAGGCAGTATACAGAGTATTCACAATAGGTCACAAAGAACACAGTAGAACAAGTAAACACTGACCACAGCTTGGTGTAAAAGATATATAATTATTTATTTAAAACCACACAGGCACTAATAGTAAGCAATTCAAAAACACGGTCACTAAAAGATATACACTCCCTCAAAAGAATATTAGATAATTCTTTAGTAAAGCCCCACTTATTTTCAGACAGCGGTGAGCGCTTAACACAGATGGCACTCTAATAATTAGTTTAAAAAGGGAAAGAAAAGCAGAGTATAAATTGAAACAGATCCCAACACTTTTCTTCAGAACACGACAAGAGTAAGGCAAAGTAAAACCGTGAGTTTAGAGTCAGTAGGCCGGATCCACTTTAAGAGGATCAAAACGAAATATGTCCAAGGTCACACGGTTGCAGTGCACAAGAGTCTTGCAAAGGTTCAAAAAGAGTTGGACCAAAAGAAAGGGAACAGTGAGAGGGTCAAGGCGGCCAGCCCAGTCCAGAAGGTTAAGGGGTTATTATTCCCTTGTAGCAATCTTTAGAAAGGGAGGCCTGGCGGACACATTACCTTAAAGTGGTGCGAATACTCCAGCGGGGGCAGTTGTTCCTGGCAGCGGATGCAAGTCAGTGTTTCGTCGGGGAGGAAGACAGGAGTCCGTTGCACTGCCAGGGAAGAAACCAGCCGCGGAGTTCAGGTAAAAGGAGCGGTCCTTTTATTCGCGGTCCAGTGGTAAGTGGCTATCCGGTTGCCGGGGTGCTTGGCACGGGCAACTCGACCACAAGACGGCCTGGGATGCGAAGAGAAGAAGGTAAACTGGTTGTGCCCACCAGTCAGGGGAAGAAGCCTCTCCAGCTGGGGGATCTTCTCTGTCGTCGGGAAGTGGTGAGTCGGTTCCGCAGGGCTCCACCGGTGGTGTCGTCGTGGTAGGTCGGCTCAGCTTCTCCCTCGTCGGATTCTGAGGTCCTGTGGCGACTTCTGAAGTTCCAGTCCCCAAAGCCCTGCTTTTATGCAGCACACCCCCATTCACTCAGCCTAGCTGTCCATGCTAAGTGGTGAGCCAGCCGGCTCACCACTTGGGCCAATCGCACAAGAGTGCGACTTGAGTTACCAAGGTAACTCGGTCCAGGGTGCCTAAACCCCCTCCCACACCCCCTGTGGTACCCAGACAGAGTGGCACCACTTTTGGAGGCTTCTGTGGAGAAGCCCACCAAAAAGTGGAACAAAGGGCTCAACTTGGGTTGGAGTCACAGAAGAGAACACAAACACCATTTTAGAATCGAGTCCTGCAAAAAATACCAACAGTCGAATTAATATTAAATAAATAAACCAGCGGTATGTTCGAGGCTATGAGAATTAAATAATTAAAGTTGGTAGCCTTGAACAATGGGAAAATCCCATAGGGATATATTCACGGTCGAATATAAAAAGTAGTATCCACTGCCACCAGCCAAAACTCAATCGGGGGGGGGACGGAGACGTGCCCCCTCGACTAACAGACCCCGGGGCAATTGAATTGCCCCGTCCAGTATGTCCACAATATGATGGTTTGTACTGGTTTATGGTCATAATTTGGGACTAGTAAAGCCAATGGTGACTTTACATGCCCTGTGAGACAGTAGTCAGTCCCAGGGTATGCAGTCTATGGTGGGGTGTCACTATGACACCCTGTCTTACTGCACGGAGGGTGCTGTGTAACGCACAGTAAAAACACATGAGACCCTATGGAGTAAAGGACCCCATAGCCCATAAACCACTAACAGTCAAAGGAACACCAAAAATCATGTCCAAGAGTGGGAGAAAGAGTCTCACTCTTGGCAGGAGAAAAAACAAACTCCAGAAATCCAGCGAAGCTGCTGGGGGACTCACTAGGTTAGGAAATTCAGCCTAAAGAGAATTCTCCCTAACAGCATCTACTATGCAATAATTGGACATCCGATGTCTATATGAAGTCAAAGCTGAATTCAAAAGGAAGAGGTGAAACAAAAGATTCTGCATAATATGTGACTGTCCCTCCACCCCCACACACACTAGGCCTATCCTTAAAACTGAATCGGCTCCTGGTGGCACCATAGCTCTAGAATAAGGTAATTTAAGCTACCTGGCGCCCCAGCATGTAACATGGCATTCCAGGCCTGCCTGCATCTGGCACGGCGCAAGTCTATGGTTGGGAGTCTGCACACTTCACTCCTCTGGTGTTTGCGTTGGGCCTGACTCTCCTACTTTCTTAGCGCTGGCCCACTTTTACTCTTTACCAGGATTTTTCCTTGCTTGAGTGTAGGCAAAGGGCCAGGAGCTGTCTTTCCTTTTAACTTGTTTGCTCTTGCTTTCTCTGGCACGCATGCACACTTTCTCGAACTAATACATCAGGGGATGCCTCCTTTTTGTTTTTATATTCTGGAAATAATGCAGTTTTAGGGGCATTGCAGGGGTCAGCAGATCCAAAGTGCAGCGGATCAGCCTTGCCCTCTTGATCTGCTGTTCTGATCAGATTCTCTCCTGCAAGGTAATTATGAGTTGGCAACATAAACCTAAGTGATGGTGAAAAGGCATGCAGTCATTGGAGCCAGCCTTTCTGGAAGCCGAAGTCTTTCCGTTGTTACTCCGAGTAGTAGTCTGGCTTCTGCCTACCTCTGATCCAGCTCTGTGTATATGTTCAACAAGCTGACCTGTTTCACGCCTTACAGCCATTGGAGGAACTTCACCAAAGGGGTGTGTCAGGATCATGGCTGCAGAATAAAAAGTAGCAGACTTTTTTAAAGGGGAGGGGGGTGAGTTGCTTGTTGAATGAAAGGAACACCAGAAAAACAACTATGTATTCCAACATCCTATTATTGGATTTTTAGAAAAAAAGAACATGATGTACTGACCTCTAGTGGGAAGCTGAATGTTAAATGTGACCTATGACTGATGCCAATCCTTTAGAAATACATTATTGCAGGAGGAGAAAATAGTATGTGGTTTCATTGATAATATGAATAATACCCCCAGTGTGAAGGCGAGTAAAACAAAATTGTTGTGGAGGGAAATAAAAAAGGAACACATTTACCTGATTGTAACCTGTGAAGGTCCTTGTGTGGCTGGATACAGAAGGATTCTAATTCAGTTGTGGAAGGAGTGTAAATCTACACAAGAAACCCAGTGAAATTAGCACAGGGTGTTATGGAGATGTCCTCATAGTGTAGCAGAATGTGCCATGAGCAAATGGTAAACCAATCCCATGTGTCACTGACTATTTTGAACTCTATTATCTAGACCATGGACAATGTTTATTCGCACTTAGGGTCGAGTGGTCAGCCAATCGGGTGCAGGAACAGTGGGCGAGATCACACAATCACTGCCTGCTGTCCTGGCCACCCAAACCCTGTCCCAGGTAGTTTTTCCTTCCTTCTCGTTCTTCTTCTAATGTGGGGAGGCAACCGGGAGGCTGTCCTTATTGCCTCCCCGCATTTGAAAACCCCAATTCCCCTTACCTTGCAACTTACCTGCAGGAGGAGCATCCGGGACAGGCACACAAGGCTCTGTCCCTGATGCTCCTCTTGTCTGGCTGCTGCCATTGAAATAGAGAAGGGTCGAAGTCCCCTTTTGAACATGTTTTCAATGGCTGCTTTCATCTGAAAAGGGATCTGGTCCCTTTTCTATTTCCATGGCAGTGGTCTTTTTTTAAAATAAATTTCTGACGGGAGATATGCTTGTGCGGAGCACATCTCCCATCGGAATAAAAAAAATGATATGCACCCTGGGAAATCCAGTTATACACGCCCTAGTTATATTATCTTACAGAGAAAAGAGGTGATGACTAGCAAAAAGGTAAACTGAAGCAGTCTCTGGTTGTGGACCATTATAAACTAAATTGTCTCCTACAATGAAGAGAATTTTAGTAGTGCCATAATGGTTTACAAAAATGATATCAAGGCTGACCAGATGTATTTGCAAGGTAAAACAAGTCCCGAGAGATGCCCAGTACTGCCAGTGTGGGCAGGGTACATATAGTAAGACTAGTCCATGCATTCGGTCAGGCCCGTCAAGTGGCTCTTAGTTCAAAAAACCATCTCATTGAAATTGGTAAACATCTTCTCTGTCCTTTTCTAGATGCACAATTCTTTTGGTCACTGTCTGTTTGATATCCTAATCATTATTATGCCTGCTGTTTATATAGTGCTTGACCATGAATGCTGTAGTGATAGCATTTTGTATGCAACTACAGTGTTTACACATACATGACTTTACTTTTTTTCGCTTATGTATAGGAGATTGCACAGACACAAAATAGCATATACTGTCATTGTAGTATTGGTTCCAGGTATGTTTAAAGCCAAGATTGTTAGAACAGATGTTCATAATTCCACACAAAAGGACTTAAAACTATACATTGGGCAATACAGAAACGCCAACTCTTAGTGCAGGCATGTACCACCTAATATATGGTAGCCATGAGAGAGCAGCCAGGCTTATCTTAGGTGGGAGAGAGGACTGTACAAAGGTATAAATAACTGGTAGCATACATATAGTCCAAAGAAACACTTATGCACTGATGTATTGTAATGATTTCTTTTATATATTCACAGGCAAAGAGAATCCTTCGGAAAGGTAAGTACTATTATAAGTCATGAACGCAATGTAAAAACCAACACAATACTTATGTACACCAACGTATAAAAAAAATTTGGAATAGATGTATGCAATTCAAGGGGAGTAAAACGGTATTAGACTTTTAGAATGACAGTAAGTAATTCCAGGTAAGCATACCCCATTGGTAGTGAAATGTTACTTATTCAGTTTCAGGATTACTATAGTTATACTATTAACATTACAAGTAAGTACCTGGCCACTTAGCAAGTTATTCTGTTTTAGGAATATTCCAATTACACTACTACTCCTTACAGGAAAGTACTCATTTATTCTGATTCTCCAGCATGGGGTCTGGCATGGATTCACATGCTCATGAATATTCCCCGTCGTCAGGCCGGGAATCCTCGGTAAAGGAAAAAATCCGTATCAGTTTTGTTTCTGATCTGTCTTTCTTAGTAACCAATCACTGATCTCTGGGTCATACTGTCCCCAGCCAATGACTGCCCTCCACCTAAGCCCCTCCCCTGGCAGCCATCCTCATTTTTACCGCACGTTCAAGTGTTGGGAGTCCTCGTGTTTTAGCTCTCGAGCTTTTACTGCGTTTTCGCGCTTTTTCAGGAGATTTTTCTCTTTTTTTGGTTAATCGAGCCTCAAGCTCCACCGTTTCTACTTCCGATAACGGGGACCCGTTACGGAATTCTTCTACGCCCCTCAAGGGTGAAGTTTTCGTCGAGTTTCTTGGAGGATTCCAGAAGATCTGTGGCCTAACTCAATGGACATGGCCCAGGACAAGGGAATCTCGATGGCCGGATCCAAGCTGTTCAGCAGCTGCCCAGGATGCTGATTGCAAAATGTTTTCAAGGAGGACGAGCATTTGAGATGTCTCTACTGCCTTCATGAGGACAAGACGCACGTGGAGAAGGACTGTGCGTTCTGCAAGAACCTGTTGGAACGGACCAAGCAAGATAGTCGTTCCTGCCTCGCCGCCTGGCTGGAGAAGGGCACAGCAGGTGAGGAGGCGAAGAAAAAGTCTGAACGGTCTTCTAAGTCCTGTGAGGGCGCCCTGGTGACGGGGGCCCAACAGAAGGCCAAGCACCGAGAGTCTGCGGGCACCGGGAGCGCTGAAAAAGGTTGGGTTCCTCGGCTGCCAGGCAGGGCGCGACTTCCCCGGCACGATCAACCACGAGCCAGTGCTCTGGTTCGGGGAAGAAGTCCGAGAACCTGGGTAAGTTTCTTGAGAGACCCCGGTCGATCTTGAAGGGAGCCGAGGGGGGGGAACGAGGAGATGACCCTCCCCCATCCCCCCAAAGCAAAGGCCCAGCACGCACCTAAGGTGGTGAGGGCCTTGATCCACCCGGCAAAGGCCTCTATCGAGGTTGTTGCAGTGGCCCTGGCGAAGCCGGCAGAGGCTATGCCAGTGGAGGCGGCCTCGGGGCCCAGAGTTTCCTTGCCACCGCGGAGGGAATCCTCTTTCCAGACCATTGTTAAGACCCCCGTGAAGACCCTGGCGGAAAAAGGGGGGCCAGTGGCCATTACGGACTCTGATTCAGCCTCCGAGGAGGATCCGGTGGAAACCGTGAAAGGCCTCAATGAGAGGTTCCCACTGATGTGATTGAAGATGGCGACGACGAGGGCCCAGTGGAGCAGCCATCCTGTCCGTCGCAGTCATTACCCGAGCCCCATTATAGCTCGGTGCCATTTTGTTGACTATCCAATCCTTATGTACTGAGATAAGGACGAGATTACCACGGACCCCGACGGAGGATCCAGAACCAGGCCCATCATGAAGCCCTCCAAACAAGCGGAGGAGAGTCCACCCCGCTCCGCCCTTTGTGCCTGCGAGGCCTGTTGACCCCTCATCCCCCCTCGCCGGACCCTCGGGAGGATACGGCGACGGATACAGCGACTGGGATGGACGGCGGCAATGACGCAACGGACATCCTGTTATCACCCCCAACGCCCCCCCCTCGGGCCTCTCCTCCGACGAAATTGGCTCTTTTCACGTCATGATAGCCCGGGCATCCGAGCTCTTCCAGCTCTGCCCTGAGGAACAGAAAAAGGAAGGTTTTCTTTACCAACGACGAGAGGCCAAGAGAAAGACGGTCCTCGCGGTGCCGTTGCTTGACGACATCTGGGACGAGGGGCTGGCTATCCTCAAGAACCCTTCCACGACACCCGCCAAGAGGGACAGGTACGAGAAGAAGTACCGGGTCCCCGATGCCACCCCCTTGTGCCTCAGGGCCCAGCCCACGCCGGACTCTGTCGTCTCGGCAGCGGCCAAGAAGAAAGCAGCGGGTGTGGCGGCTTCCACTTCCCTGCCGGACAGCAAGGGCAAGAAGTTGGTCTCCATGGGACGATGAGTCATCGCGGCGGCGACGACGATTAAGGCAGCCAATGCCTTAGCGATTGTGGCCCGTTACGACAGGGAGCTTTGGTTCAAGATAGCTCCTCTGCTAGACTTCCTAGCGGACGACAAGAGGGCGGAGGCCGTACAGATTCTGCAGGAAGGTGAGGTGGCGTCGGATCACGCCATAACTGTGGCAACGGACATTGCCAATACCAGATTTTGCCAACTGGGCAAGGGGGTTTGCCTCTGACGACGAGGATGGCTCAAGGCGACGGACTTTCGCCAGGATGTCCATACCAGAGTGTTGGACATGCTGTTTGACGGCAACAACCGGTTTGGAAAGATGGTGGACGAGTTCCCTCCAGGCCATCAAGACAGACACGGAAACAGCCCGAGCCCTAGGAGTCCTTCAGCAACGGCGGCCCTTTCGGAGCTCTGGAGGCAGACAGGGAGCCTCCAAGGGATCCAGCGGTGGCTCTTCTACTTAACGCCAGACGGCCTGCTCCTCGTCCCAGGAGGCATACAGAGGCCGCGGCAAGCAAGGAGGGTCTTGCTGCCGTCGGCAAGGAGGCCGAGGCGGCAAGGCCTCTTCCAAGCAGGACTGAACCGGCCGTAGCGTCGGGCCCCCACCGAAGCACCCCGGTGGGAGGCCGGCTGACGAAGTTAGTCAGCGTGTGGGAGTCCATCTCCATGACCATTGGGTGCTGGACACCCTGGCCCGCGGACACTCGCTAGAATTTCAAAAGAAGTGTCCTCGCATTCCTCCCGTGGCCAGGAAGGAGAATCACGTCCCTCAACTGCTGTTGGAGGTAAGGGCGATGCTCAAGAAGGGTGCCATCGAGCTTGTCTCGAAGAGGCTCCGGGGCTCTTGAGTATACTCCAGATACTTCCTCGTCAGAAAGAAGACAGGCGGTTGGCAACCCATCCTGGACCTGCGTCGGTTGAACAAGTACATCAAGGCACAGAAATTCAGGATGGTCACCCTCCAGCACGTGCTGGGACAGCTGGAGGAGGGCGACTTCCTATCGTCACTGGACCTGGAGGATGCTTACTTCCAAATCCCCATTCTAAAAGGACACAAAGTTCCTCAGATTCGTAGTCCAGGGGCGTCACTACCAATTCAGAGCCTTCCCGTTGGGATTAAGGTCGGCACCCAGGGTGTTCACCAAGTACCTCGCACCTGTGGCGGCGCGGCTGCGCCTGCCAGGGATCCACGTCTACCCCTACCTGGACGACTGGCTAATCCGTGCAAGGTCAAGAGAACTCGCCGTCGAACACACAGCGAGGACCTCACGGAGCTGGGATTCGCCATCAACTACCCCAAATCCCATCTGGTCCCGTCGCAGGTGGCACTGTTTCTGGGAGCAAAGTGATACAGTGAAGCGATTGGCATCTCCGTTGGAAGAAAGGACGAAGGCCATTTTGGACAAGGTGCAGCGCCTGTTAGCCACGGATGTGGCCAGAGTGAGGTCCATCAAGTCCCTCCTCGGGATGATGTCCTCATGCATCTACCTTGTGCCCCTTTGCAGACTTCGGATGCATCCACTACAAGAGTTCCTCGACGCCCGCTGGATTCAAGGGGCGGGCAGCTTCGAAGACAAGATCCCGCTCAACGAGGAGTTCCGTCGGGCGATTCTATGGTGGGGTGCCTGTGCGCACCTCACGGCAGGCATGGACTTTCAGGCCCCAGCGTATCAGGACCAGAGATCACACCAGAGATCTCCACACAAGAGGCTTCTGGCTCAAGGAGGAGAGGTCTCTTCACATCAACATCCTGGAGCTACGAGCCATGTTCTGGGCACTCAAATCGTTCATTCCGTCCCTCAAGGACAAAGTGGTGAGGATCTTCACCGACAACACCACCACGATGTTCTACATCCGGAAGCAGGGAGGCATCAGATCTCCAGCCCTATCCAAGGAGGCCCAGGATCTGTGGCACTGGGCTGTCGCCCAGGGGATGTTTCTGGTTCCCTTCCACCTGGCAGGAATAAAAACACCCCATCGGCGACTCACTCAGCAGGGAGCTGCGCTCGTGCCACGAGTGGGAACTACGCCAGGACCAGGTGGATCAGCTCTTTCAATGGTGGGGGAAACCCCAGATCGACCTGTTTGCGACGGCGACGAACTCCCAAGTGGCAGAGGTGCGCCAGCAGGTTCGCACAACCGAGGAGCATGGGCAATGCTTTCTCGTTCCCTTGGGACGGCCTGTTCCTGTACGCGTTCCCTCCGTTGCCCTTGCTGCTCCGACTCATCAACCAGCTCAAGAGGTCCAGGTGCAGGCTGATCCTCGTCGCACTGGCGTGGCCGAGACAGATCTGGTTCCCGGACCTTCTAGACTTGTCAGCGTCCCCACCTATCAAGCTGGCGACGGACGCGGATCTTCTCTCCAGAGAAGGAGGCGCCAATCTCCATCACGACCCGGAGTCGCTGAACTTTCAGGCTTGGCTCCTGCAGCACTAGAGTTTGGAGGATATAATATCCCGGCTGACTGCAGAGAGGTTCTTGCAAAAGCCAGGGTGTCCTCAACTCTGAAATGCTATGGACATGAGTGGAAGAGGTTCTCTCTCTGGTGCCGTGCACAGAAGATTAACCCTCTGCGGATTACGGCCCCTCAAGTATTGCCGTACCTACTGTCGCTGGCCAAAGCTGGACTGGCTCATGCCTCCATCAAGATACAGCTGGCTGCCATCTCCCGATACACCAGAACTACAGGACGGGCGTCCTTGTGGTCTCATTGCCTGGTGAAGGAATTTATGAAGGGACTATTCTGATCGTTCCCGCCGGTGAAGGCCCCTTCCCTGGCGTGGGAGCTCAAAGTACTGCTGACCAGGCTCATGGGTGCCCCATTCGAGCCGAAGAAGTTCCTGTCGTGGAAGACAGCATTTCTTGTGGCCATCACCACCTCACGACGAGTGGGAGAGATCCAGGCCCCATCTTTCAAGCCTCCATACTTGACTTTTCAAGACACGAGGGTGGTGCTGAGGACGCACCCCTCCTTTATGCCCAAGGTGCCGTCGGACTTCCACCTCAACGAGCCCTTGGTGGTGCCAGTTTTCTTCCCTTCGTCTCCGGCCAAGAGGACTTTGCGCTTGCTGGATGTGGCTAGAGCGCTGAAGTTCTACGTAGACAGCACAAAGAGTTTTCGGAAGACATCACTGCTGTTTGTGAACTTTGGACCTGTGAATCAAGGGAAGGCTCTCTCGAAGGCTTCCATTTCCAGATGGCTCTCCGACTGCATCATGCACTGTCACGGGTTGGCAAACCGACCGCTGCCTGAGACCCCATTTGACCAGAGCGATCGCGGCTACCATGGCGTTCCTGTCTGGTGTGCCCCTGCTGGACATCTGCAGGGCTGCTACTTGGAGGTCGACGCACACCTTCACAAGATTCTACTGCGTCGATCGGGACTCTAGGGTCGGCCAAGCAGTGCTGCGCAACCTGTTCGCTTAAGGTGAGCCTGGTGAGGAGGTAAGAGATGCTTAATGTTGAATTGTTGTATTGCTTAATGTTGAGCCTGTTGCCACCTCCCGTGGCTGTGCATGTGTATACTGCTATGTATTCTTATATTCATGAGCATGTGAATCCATGCCAGACCCCATGCTGGAGAAGGAACAAGTTACTTACCTGTAACTGTTCTCCAGCATGGGTCTGGCATGGATTCACATGCGAACCCTCCCTCCTTCCCCTCTGTGGCTCTTCACTTGGTCATACTGCCACTTTACGTGCTACCAAATCTGAGGATGGCTGCCAGGGGAGGGGCTTAGGTAGAGGGCAGTCATTGGCTGGGGGCAGTATAACCCAGAGATCAGTGATTGGTTACTACTAAGAAAGACAGATCAGAAACGAAACTGATACTGATTTTTTTTTTTTCTTTCTTTACCGAGGATTCCTGGCCTGACAACGGGGAATATTCATGAGCATGTGAATCCATGCCAGACCAATGCTGGAGAACAACAGTTACAGGTAAGTACCTTGTTCCTTCTTAAATATAGCTACTCCAACATTACTTTTTAGATAGTGGATCACAATTCAAAGGTGGATCACAATTCAAAGGTAAGTAAATACATTAGTATTACTTTCCAGAATCGCAGTAAGCAATAACTTTGTAACACTTGTAATGTATTTTATTTTAGGAATATGCAGTTACAGCACCAACACATGGCAAGTAAATACTTTGCCATACTTGTTATTCTTCAGAGGCCTTATACTTTAGCAGTCCTTCTATAATCTGTCCAGCTACCCACCTTTATATGCATACAGGCGTGAGTCACCACACTAGACGGGGAGCTAAAGACCCGTCTTAATTCATTTAGCCAGAGGTAGAGAGTCTTATAAAATACACATTTTAATCATTATATACATTTTATTTTATGTTGTATGACAGATTCTTATTCACAGGACGTGCTATAAAAAAAATTAAATTTGGTTATTAAAAATACTATGTGCCGATGTCTTATCTCGCTATACTGCATGGTTGGTGTATATCACTAACCTTTAATTTCTTTATTGCGCATGAGGTATCATTTCCGGGTGATATATTGGAGTTACTGAGGCAGTGGTGTTTATGGCGCACAAAAAGAAATCTAAATATATATTTACTTTTTACACTTTGCTATGCTACAAGGCTCGCTAAGTAGGAATTCCCACTTTGGCCACGCTGTTATTAGATTCAAATCAGACTCTCACTTCTTAGTCTTCTATTTATTTGTCCATGCTAAGGCTCAATTCATAACATTAGAGAAATTACCTTCAACAAGCTTGGTAAATCTTTAACAGCTATTTGCTATTGTTGTGGTAGATTTTTGTTTAGGCTCTGCACTAATCATATGACGTGCTGTATAGATCTAAAGCAGGGTGCACAGAGCGAACTGGACATTTTGTAAAAGCAGCCTGTTAAATTCTCTATTTGAGGCATGGATTAATAGCGTTGTGTAATTTCGTGAATTAACTTGTTCATAAATGGTCAGAAATCTAGGCAATTACCTCATTGGCCTGTGATTTATATCTGATGGAGCCTTACTGCTGATTTATTCATGCGGGAAAATGTTCTTTTCTACGGTACAGCCCTTTGTTAGTCAGTCATGCCGTTTGTAAATTGTGCAATCCCTAGAGATGAAATAGACATAGACTGGAGGAATAATCCTGTTCTGCATGTTTTCGTTTTTGAGTCAAAACGGTCAGTGCTTACTTGAAATCGGTATTTGTTTTTCGCATTTGCTTGCAGCGTATTCTCAAAACGAAAACTGTGTGATCGAGCATAACTTTTGTCATGTTAGAACGTTCATTACGAACACTAAATGCTAGGTCTAAAGACGCAATATTGAGTGTTGTTGGATTCATTTATTGGATTTAAAGACAGCTAAAATGAGGCAACTGACATCTAGCTGGAATTTACATTTCTAATAGTAGCAATGTCTATCTTTTTGTGGAATTATTCAAAATGTCTTATCAAATATGTTTTGTGTGGCCACCTATCTAAACTGGATATTAATTATTGGATAAGACCAACCACATAAATCTCATCCGTTATATCTAATAGTTATTTCCCAACTCACTCAATTGACATGAGTATGGCAGACTCATATTCAACTGATCACAAGATCCTCGTTATTTTTCAGGGCCATTGTATTTGTTACTCAAAATATAGGTTCGCCCAGGAGACTAAAACAATGACTTGATCTTCGTTTTGTTTTTCTTGTTCGAACCATACTCCCTGTGTTTCTGTCCCTATTATGATGTCAATGGGAACATAGCTCTTACTGAAGTGTAAATCCCAGCAAATATGTAACGTCTCAGTCCTACATAAGTATTATGCCTATTGGGAGTTGTGGGTGGCTAGTGAACAAAAAGATTCCACTCAATGGCAATATTAAGCTGCTCCTTCACCGAGTTAAGGTCAAAAATCAACTTTTGTTCCAATTGTCGAAGTTTAAGATCTCTATCCCCACCATGAGGGTGGGCTTGGACCGTTTGTATAATGAACCAGAAAATGTCATCATACAATGTTTGGCTAGTTTATTATGAGCCTCTAAGGGCTTATCTGCTACTGCTTTTTTCACGCATAAGCAGAGTTCGCAAATTCTTTGCAGTACTGGGTTTTTTTTGTTTTAACAATATAAAGTAACCCACATAGGTACCTTATACTGCCCATTTGGTGTTGCAGTTTGTAAATGTTTTAAATTGCCATTTGCAGCCTTTCAGAGCTATATCTTTGATGTTACTAGTGAGGAAACATACTGAGCAATTACTACATTTAGAGTGGCCAATGACCGGAGGCAAGTGCCATAAGGTGGTTTGTTTAGAAAGTTCTTTGCCTTCCTTAGGTGTATATGTGTACCAGCTTGTCACGTAAATTAGGCATGTGTTTAGAGGCAAATTGTGGTTTGTTTAGTGTGAAATCCTCTGTGTGAATCATCCCCCAATTTTTAAGGTCATGACCGATCATGGCTGATAGGCTAAAAAGTGGTAACGCATGTGATTTTTATCCTCTTTGGATTTTGTCGGTTTCATCAGATGGTCTTCTCGGGTCACATGACGAGCACGTTTCAATGATCTGCGAATGGTATGGGCAGAGCATCCCTGTTCTGTTAGTCTGGCAGTTAATTGTTTACTATAGATGTCATAGTCCTCTTTTTTTTTTTTGCTACAGTTGCGTCTGATTCGCAAAAAATGGACCAAATGGCAGGTTTTTGTGTAAGCTTTGGGGGTGGAAGCTGTTAACAGCAATGTGTTCTTATCAGCGGGCTTTTTAAACCGGGTTGTGCCTAGTTTATCAGCCCTATTCAGTTCTAGATACGCAATCTTGTCTGAACTGAAAGTCAGTGAAATTCATGCATGCGTTCAGCCACTCCAAAAAAGGCTGTTAACGTATCTAATCCACCCCCATAAGCATAAAGACCTCATTGATGTAGCGATGCCATGATTTGATCTGTTCTTGAAAGCGGTTATTGACTGCATATATTGACCTGTTCTCCAGCTCATCCATAAACAGATTACCCAAAGTTGCACTCATGCTTGTGCTGTAGCTGGTAATATGTTCCTTCTGCATTGAAGTAATTGTTAGTTAGAGCCACCTTGATGCATTCAGTGATGAAATCGGAAGGGACTGTTTTGTTGACGCTCTTCTCTAGGTAGGTATACATAATCTGAATACACGTCATCTGTGGAAAACTGGTGTACAAAGACTCCACGTCTAACTTGACTAAAATATCTTAAGTGTTTATCTCAGGATCACTTAGAATTTTGATCATAGTAGTATCTTGAACGTATGATCGCATTTTCTCAACAAAAGGTCTTAGAAAGGTATCCGCATATATGGATAAAGGTTCAAGTACACAGCTACAATTGGACGCCACGGGTTATATAGTGGTGTACTTGTGCCTTTTTGGCAGACAATAGAAGGCCGGTGTTACTGGGTTGTGTTTTACCAAGAAGGACTTCTCGTCCTCCTCAATCCAACCTTCATCTAATGCATGAGTCATTAAACTAACGATTTCCTCTAGGATCCTAGTTGTAGGATTCCCAGCAAGTTCTTTGTAAAACTTCCTATTGCCTAGTTTTTGACTTCAGCAGAACCACACCACTACCTTTATCGGCCTGCTTGATCACAAATTAGTTGTTTCCTTCTAGATATTTCAATGCATTTCTTTCTGCTTTTGACACATTTTCCCTACAATGGTTTTTTGTACTGAACAGATGGTGCATGTCTCGAAGTACTCTATTTTCAAAGCCAATGATTTCAGGTGAAACCATTAAGGCTAAGGGGATGAAAGATGGAGGTTTCAAACAAGATGTAATCTGTTGTCTTGGATCCTGAACTTGCGCATCTCGAAAGAAGTATTTTAGTCTTAGGATGCAAAAAAAGTTTTGCATCTCAACTTCAGTTTTGAATTTGTCTGCCTTGCTAACGGGAACAAAAGGGAGCCCTTTACTCAACAGAGTTATTTCAGTTGATGTTAAAGTGGGGTTACTTAGTTTGAAAATCTATATCACCAGGTTGGATGCGGCGGCTGCCACTGGTGTCTGCATGGCATGGATGTGTGGCTGGCAGGCTTTGCTTCGTCTGCCCTGTCCCTGTTTTTCTCTCTGTGCACTCTGGTTTCGATCTGTACAGCACATGAAATGATTTAGTGCGGAGACAAAACAAAAATCTACCACAATAATAGCGAATAGCTATTAAAGATTTACCAAGCGTGTTGAAGGTAATTTCTTTAATGTTATGAACTGAGCCTTAACATGGAAAAATAAATAGACTAAGAAGTAAAAGTCTGAATTTGAATCTAATAGTGTGGCCACAGTGGGAATTGGATATTTATAAATTGACATACCTAGTGAGCCTTGTAGCATAACGTCGAAGTGCAAAAAGTAAATATATATTTATGCTTTTTCAGTGCACAATTAATGCCACTGCCTGGGTAACTATAATGATATTTCACCCGGAAATGATACCTCATGCGCAAAAAAGAAATTAAAGGTTAGTGATGTGCACCCACCATGCAGTATATGGAGTTAAGACATTGGTACATATTCTTATTCACAGGACGTGCTATAAAAATACTGTCTGTCATACATGTCATTTCTGATCATCTTATACCATTGAGAAGTGTCGTGAAGACGGACTCAAAGGTGCATGTTAATTAGATTTACTCAAACGTACCTTTCCTTTGGTTCCAGAAACACCACTAAGTGTTGACCGGCAAGATCAACAAGAAACTGAGGGTCAAGATATTTTCATCATTATACCCCTCACTTCACTTTTTATTTTATATAACGATATGAGATTTTCTTCTGAGGTAGTAATACGTTTGTGATTAATTTCTCTGGTTGACAACAAAAATGTGTATGTTTATGTACGTTTTAGTATGTTTTTTGAAAAATAATGTATATAATTAAAATATGTCTTTTATAAGACACATGGCATTTGTAACGCGCCTATACACAAGTGTTTTGAGGCAAGGGAGGGGGAAGCAGAGGGAAGACAGACGGCGATCTTACTAGGCCAGGTGTCAATCAGATCGCGTTGATTTAAGATCGGTCTTTATTTCCCTGCCTAGTGTGGAGACTCACGCCTGTATGCGTATAAAGGTGGCTAGCTGTATTGTGGAACTCATATGTATGTCACATTGCCTGGTCTTCATCCACACAGCCCCCTAATAAAGAGGACTACCTATTGCTCCTTTGTAGCTTTTTCTCTTCTGTAATCTAGGGCATGAGTGTTCTTGGAGGCAGAGGGAGAGGGAGAGGGGGAGGGGGAGACGCTGGTGGTCCAGTGGCCAACAGTAGGGAGGCCAGGATGAGGCACAAACTGTAAATGTTGGAGTTCAAGTGGATTTTTCAGCTAAAAAGTATCCGACTAGAGTCGGAAGAAGCAACCAGGAACTTTGTAGAAGGGTACCTAGATGTGTTCCAGCATTAGGCCTGGGCGAATGATATGGATGAACTCCCAACTACACAAATAGCCACATAGGAGTGACACAAAGACTTTAGATAGTATTACCTCAAGCCACACAGTACCTCAGCAGTGAAGAAGAGCTTGCAGGCAGATGCCGTCGTCTCGGTCCAGCACTTTACTGAGTGGACTCTAAGGGGTGGAATCCTGCTTCTGGAGGGCCAGCAGGAGTCCACTGAAGTTTCAATGAGATTTGTTTACAGGAAGGTGTTGCACAGTAGTCGTCCTCAAGGTCCCAGGGTATTTTGGCGGTTTGCAGCCGAGAAAGGTCACAGCTTGTTGTGGGATGGCTCGAAATGCAGGTCTTCTAAGATTGATTTCGTCACACCAGTCTAGGTAGGAGCCATCTACGGGACTCCTCTGACGCAGGGAAGAAGGGGTCTGCACAGGCAGCAGCTACACCGCATGCATTGCCGGTTGCTTGAGTCTGCTACAGCGGTCTTCTCTTCCTCATTGGATTCAACTCCAGTGGCTGACTTCTTTTCAGCTTCCAGATCCAGGCTATTTATCCCAGAACTCAGCCAATCTGCACACCTGTGACATTCAAACTCTGGGGGGAGGGGTGGCTGTCAGGACAGTCAGCCTCTCAATTAGGGTTGGTTCACAGGCAGGCATGCCAGAAGACAAAGGGCTGTGGAGGCTCAGACTCTTCCTTTGTTTTCTGTCTTAACAGACACTCTGGCAGGCTTCACAAAGGATTACTTCTGAAAACAAAACCAGGTACCGCCCCCTCCCCCCATCCCCATCCTATGATTTCAGAAGGACAAAGAAAGGACAAGCACACTAAAAATGGCGAAAAAAGAATACATCCACCATGGCTGCGTTGATAGCCTGCAAGTAAAAATAGCACAAAAGTCAATGGAACAAGATCCACTTCCGCCAGTCATTAAGGAATGCTCGTCACTGTTACACACAGTGAGACTGGATACAATGGATCCCCCTCAGCACTCCACATAAGGTGGTGTGTGCTGATCTCGCAATAGGGATTCTAGAAAGGATGAAAAGTATCCTCCTGCTGTTGGGAACATATAGTAGAACATAAAAATTACACAATGTAGTCCTGTGTCTCTGGGGTGCACAACATTGAAACATAATTTTGGTGCGACATGTTGGAAATAGAAGCTGAGTTTTCTGATTATTTTGAGACAAAACATTTAGCGTAACAAAATATTTAGCACTTAGGAAGGATGGTAGTGAGAAGGCAAAGGTATTGCGAGCAATGGAAAATGAAATATTTAGGATGTTTGATGGAAGAACCAAAACAGTGGATCATTACCAGTCATAAATGAATGAATTGCAAGGGCTAATGACTAAAGTGAGTGAGAATTCTGCACTTGAAACACAACAGCTTCGTGCAGAGAAATGAAGTGACAAATCTCACATTTAGAATCCCAAGTAAAGTGATGGTGTATCATGTTCACTGAAGCTGAATTTAATCCCGGCTGTTGTCAGGGAGACTTGTCTGCATCTGTCCACTCTACAAAGCCTGGCTATGGCCCAATGTTCAAGGCTGACCCACCCATGACTGCACACTCACAAGACAATGGGGGGGGGGTGGGGTGGTTACACATTCCGCTGTGCAATGCATTACAAATAATGAAGTCTAACAAGGCTTTGATCAAAACATTCAAAAGGGATAAGATAGCTGTATCGAAGATCACCTTGAAGTTGTCTGAGTTTTTCCAGTATGGCTGCTATTTTCACCTTACGTTATACTCTGCTTCTGTCAGTATTATTTGATGCCTAAATGAGCAACAGAACCGGTCTTGGGAGGATTTTGTGAAAGAGATTACAATGCAATTCTCACCCGATCATTCTATTCAGCAAGCCAAAAAGGCTGATTATAGCATGACAAACCAGCCAAATGATTTGCCTTGTCAATTGATTTAAATCTTAAAAAGGCCATTCTCACGGTTTGATGTGACATTTAACCTGCCATTTAGCCTAATTCAAAACTGCTTACTTTTATGGGCTCCAACGAGATACTATATCTCAGCTAATCTGTGAATTTGACGAGGAAATCCTACTAGAATGGATGTTAACAAAAATCTGAGGTAATATCTAATGAGAAAGACAAGACAGCTAGGAGTAGTGAAACTACACCAAAAGCTAAAGAATACCCACTGGTAGTTCTAGAGGTAAAGTCTGTAAAGATACCACTAGAAACAGCCCAAATTCAGGCAAAGAATAACACACTTGACAATCAAAGGGGTGTGGCTCCACATAGAATACCGCCCCAACTCCTCTGTTCCAGTCCATGACCCCAGTGACAGAAGCACATACATAAGTCCTCTGTGTCTTGGTACTTCTCCCAAGGCGGGATTTCGCTATGATATGCTAGGGCTAAATAACACCCAGAGTCCGATGTACAAGCACCCATTTCAGGCATTAGGGGCACAGATTAGCTTTGACCCGGCAATTATGGTATATGGAAATCAAGCGAGACCAAGATATGTAGATGGGTTGATTGCAAATTGAAGTCAACAGAGAGAACAATTCCCACCACATGAAAGACAGAATATGAATTATACACCTTGCCAATATAGTCCGTCCCCACCACAGGTTAACCATGTTCAAAGCTGGTTACACCACACTCCCCAACTCCTGTCACAGGAATTCAGGGGGAACACAAACAGAATATCTCCTGAAAGGTAGCAGAACAGGCCTGATCAAGGTGAATTCAATCACTATTGACCTAGAGCACAGAGGGATGAGTTTAGGAACATGGACGGGTTCCAATGCTTCGAGGTGCAGGTTAAAATGTTGTCTGAGCAGATAGGGAAATTCTGTGCAGTGTAAAAACAACCAAATGAAAATTGTGTGCAGTGCACAAACAGCCAAATGAAGTGCAGAATGTCACAGGAGTGATATTGCGCGCAGTGCCAAGTGACTAGTTAGTCACTTTTGCCGTGATGAGAACATGACCATGAATTGCCTTAGAAGAAAGACACTTTGTTGCTTAGCGATTTAAAACTAACAAAACAAATAAGCAAACGAGATGCAGGGAATGAAAACGCACTCAAAAAGGGTGTGTGGATTAACTTAGACTTAAACCAGACCATTCAGGTATGTGAAAATGAACAAGAAAAAAATAAAGAGCAGAATGGTAGATGGCAATTTAAAATAGAATGTGCAATATGTCAAACAAAAGATGGTTTGTGACAAAGTGGATCATTGCAGGGTTAATGGTACACTGAATATCTCAGCAATGGGAAATGAATAGAAAGGGGCAAGTGACCTATCCTTTTCTGATAATCAAAATACTTTTCATGCTTCCACAGAAATGAAAATGCCCCAAGAGACGGGTGCAGTTCAGTCATGAAGAATATTTTGAACCACGGATATTTCAGGAGACAGAAATGACTGGTACCATACAGAATTTAGGTAAACGTCACACCCCAGAAACTGACATATTGCCATGCAACAATTCTGAAAATACAGATTCACTATGTACCAGAATAGAGTTAAGTGGAAAAAGCAGCAGATGAAAGGGAAATTAACACTGGTGGCCCAGAGACAGGGGCACAGTCAGTGGCTGTGCTGCAAACGGGTTCTGATCCCAACAAGATAGACAAAGAGATTCAAAGAAGATGAATAAAAAGAGGGATACTGTGTCATTTCATATGCCAGTCTGCCTAGCAAGAAGCCAGGCAGGCCTAAGGAAAGTAAGCCCTGAAATTGGTAACAATTCACTTTTTTTTATGTATACTGGAAGAATGCGAGGACAGATATTCTTCCCCTATTACTATTGAAGAGAGGTTCAAAGCATTAGCAATGATTGACAAAGGTGTTCAGGCAACTGTGATGTCCCTGAAATGAATGCAAGCATAAATGTGGAGAAAATCCCAAGACATGCTGATACTGAGGCAGAGTGAAGCCCCCATGCATAATTTCATTGGGGAAGAAATACCAGTGGTGTGTTTCGCTGTAGTTGACATCAAGATAAGGGAGACCTAGAATGAGACCGGATGTTGTGGTCACGCCCGTAGATGAGATACCATTCCTTATAGGAACAAACTGCCACCTCTTATTGATGGGGTAAACTGGGCATTATGGTCTTTGACCAATTTAAAACTGAGACCTAAAAAGGTAATGAGCCAGAGCAACAGTGCAGCTTGTCACACCATCGCTAGATCCGACAGTGCAGTGGAATTTTATCTTCAAAATGGCGGTGTGCCTAATGCCACTGTCATTCTCAGGTGCCAGAGTGCAATGCAGGGAGGAAAGGAAAAGCAATCTGTAGAGATTTTTCGGGACCCCAAGAACTATTATTGGGAGACAATTGATTAAAATACATTGTGTTTCCATCTAAATGAGGAGAATTGTAGACCAATTGCAGAGTGTGATCAGGAAAAATATATTTCAACAATTGAGGAGATACACCTGAAAGAAGGGCAGGCCTGGATCCTGGTGCATGTGCATGGGCATCCAGAAATGATTGAGGCAGTGTTGGCCCTAGAGCAAGAAAACAGATTAATTAATGAAAGGGTGGTTAAACAGATACCTGACAGAGAGGAAATACCAAGTTTTAAAAAATCGTCAGAAAATCATTGGGCTGGATGACCCTGAATTGGGGCAAATCATTGTGGGAAGGTGCATGTTGACGATCACAATTGGTTCCAAAAGCATTCATCACAATGTTTGGATTGTAAGTGGAACAAAAAATAAATTCTACTTTGGGAAATGGCTACATGCACAGAATGTGTATTGTTATATTTCTTGATCCAGAAGGCTTGGTCTAGGAGAATCGTCTACATTTGAGAACAAAATGCAAGCTTACCATCGTGCCCAAAGAATGCCATATGCAGTTGAGCTTCAGGTAAAGAAGGATGTCACTATTGGTGCTTTCACCAGACAATTCACAATAGCATTAAAGTACAGGAAGGGACAACCTGATGTATTTGTGTGCCTCAATGAATTCATAAAACAGCAAGGGCTACAATTCAAATCTACTCCATTGGCAGAGATTGGGGATGGCCCCATTCGAATACTGGTGGATAACACGGGATGTCAAAACATTGATATTGAAAGAAAATGCAGCATTAGGGATGGTAATACATGAATCCCACTACACTGCTAATTTAAATAACATGGTGATCTGGGATATCCCTGAAAACAATGTAACTTCACAGGGTGAAATGCCTGAGTCACTACATTTTAAACCAAAGGGGATTTTCAGGATCCAGTTTACCCCTACAAACCAAAAGATCTGATATGCGGTCATCGGGGCAACTACAACCTATTAAGAACAGATGAATCTGAAAGAACAGCAAGGTGAAATGCAGATAATTGAGATGTATGTTAATGTTCCAAAATATCTGAGGGTGGTGGCTCTCCAAAGAGACACTGTCGCACAAGTAGAGGAGAGCACAGTGGGTTCCTCCTCTGGATGATTTCCCAGAATGTTCTAAAATGGTAGAGTAACAAATTCAAGCTGCATATGCTTGTACAAATGAAGAAGATGGAGGTTAGTTGAGGAAGATATTTATGGAGTTCAAAGAGGTTGTTGCCAAAGATCAGTATGACAGTGGGCTGAAAGATTTACAGCTCGCTACACTACCTGAAGGGTATGGTAGGGAGCCAGTATTTGTGCAACAATATAGGTTACCCCTGGCCTGCCTGGAGTCCCTGGTGGAAATATTAAAAAAATCTGGAATCCAGAGGCATTCAGCCTATTCGCAGTACTTAAAGCCCAATGGCGCTTGTGTGCAGACTTGAGAAAACTAAGTAAGAAGGTACCTGTTTAAATGTGGGCTCTCCCATTTATTGATCAGAGTCTTGCACAGGTGTAAGGTTCAAAAGTATTTACCACTCTGGATCTTAGAGCTGGGTACTGCTGTGTGCCACTAGCTGAGAATATACAACATCTATTTGCCTTCTCCTTTAATCGATTACTGTATGCATGGTCCCTGACCCACTTTGGCTATATTAGTAGTGGAAGTGAGTTTGTGATATTCCTAAGTAAAGCACTCCTAGGCGCAGCTGAGAGAGGAACTGTGATTTATGTGCATGATGTTGTAATAAAACCTTCAATTAAATTAGACATGTGCTCGGTCAGTTGCAAATGACTGGAGCAAAAGTATCTTTACAGAAAGCAAAGTGGTGTAGAAAAAGGGTAAACTTTCTAGGGCAGGAAGTAACAGAGCTTAAATCCACAAAAGAAAAAGATGGAAGCTATTCAGAAACTAAAAGATCCCATCAATTTGAAAGGTCTAAAAAGATAGTTAGAAAGTTGCAACAGGAAATTAATTGAAGATTATGCAGAAATCGCACAACCTTTGACCTAATTACTGACGCAAGGGGTACCTTGGAAATGGGGAAAGGAACAAAGTGAGGCAGTAGCCAAGTTAAAGGGCTGTTTGATGAAAGCCCAATGTTTAACTTATCCAATAAAGAACCAGGACTTTTTTTAAATTTATATAGAGATGGGATTCACTGATCAATGTATGTCAGCAGTACTGTACCAAAACACGATGTAAATAACCATTGCATATGCCAGTAAGGCATCGTCACAGGTAGAAACTAAATTCAGTGAATGTGAAAAAGCACTTTTGACCACTGTCTGGACATTAGAACATTTCTGTCCCATTATTTGAGGTGAACAGGTGATTGTTGAAACAAGTCATCAGCCTTTACAATTTTCACAAAGTAAAAGGATCAGATCAGGGAATTTCAAGAATGAGCTAAGGGGACTGCTTGCTGGTCACTGTTAATAATAGGTTCTATTGAATGGAGTGCTCAGATAAAGATCTCTGCATTTGACCAAAGTAAAGTGGGTGTGGAAAGTGGTCTGTTGTGGATGAGGCGAGGAGACTGCGTCCTGAAGTTCTACAGTTTCGATAAGCTAGCTGCCTCAACAATGACTGAGGGGACCTTGAATGAATCGAGTGGCTCTAGAGGCACGTTGGAGGAGGATGGTAACCTGCAGATTAACTGCTTACTGTGCTGGAAAAATACTTCTAAACAGCCAATGCAACTGACTGTTGGACTGCTTGTTTACTTTGGGCCGTGTAAGAACACGGCAACCTGACAACCTGGATAACTAGAAAACTTGGAACGTTGGTTGCCACGAAATTGAATATTTGCAATTTAGCAGCTTTCGGTAGTTGCAATCCTGTCCCTCACTGAAAGTAATATTTTTTTTTTTAATAACTCTGTTTATTGAATTTAAACAGAACATAAGAGACGTATGAGAATAAGACATGAATCAGCAGTATACATGTTGAAGGCAATCGTCCATATCAACAGGGCCCGTGGGGCCGAGGACCAAAAGACAACAATAGGACCAGGCAGGCAAACAAGACAAGCAGCACTATCGGTGCACTCCCACCCGCAGAGCTTATTGAGCATCTAGCCATTTACCCCATATTTTTTCGAATTTGCGGGGGCAGCCCCTTGCATTATAGATTCGGCGCTCTAAGGTTGCGCATCTGCCCAGCTCGTTACTCCATCGGTTCAGGCTCAGTGGTTCGGCCGATCCCCATTTGGCCGCTATAAGTCTTTTGCCCGCCCCCAACGCCGTTGCCAAGAACATTTTCTCATATTTGGACAGGTCTACTTCCCCCCCCGATGCCCAATAGTACCATCTTGGGGTCCCTGGGAATTGGTGTCACCAGAGCGGCTGAGATTGTGTTAACACATTCCACCCAGAAGGCCTGTATCGCCTGACAGTCCCATATCATATGGTAAAAGGTGGCGGGTTCGGTTTTGCATCGGACACATGTCTCGTCTTCTATTCCACCCCATCTGGCCATTGCAGTGCGTGAGTGATATGAACGATGTAAGATCCTCAACTGTATTAGTCTAAGCTTGGATTCTATTCCAATTTCTCTGGGGTACATTAACGCCTCTACCCAATCTTCAGGTTCCAGGGGGCCCAGATCCCTTTCCCACTTTGTCTTCAGCCCGTCGAGTTGTGGAGCCCTGAATGAGTTAAGGGCCTGATAGAGAGTGGAAGTGACCCTAGAAGGGATGTACTGCGGGAGGATATTGGTGTCGATGGGAGAGCAAGGGGGTAGGACCGTCGTGTCGGGGAATTGGGCGCGGATTGCGTGGGACAGTTGCGCATGCCGAAACCGGTCCATGGGTGCCAGGTCGAATTGTTCGCGCATGGTCTCAAAGCTCAGGAGGCGGCCCTCTTGTATTACTTGTGCTAATGTGTGTATTCCTTTGGTCAGCCAGTGATCGAAGGAGCCCATTTTTACCAGTTCCGGGAGGAGCGCATTGTGCCATATGGGTTGCGGCAGAGTTGGCTGACCTTCCCAGCCGATTAGTTTGTGTGCGGCCCGCCAAGCTCGCCGGATGTGGTGGGTCATTTTGGGCAGCACCGGGAGTTGGTCGCGGGTGGCGTAGAGGGCTTGGAGCGGTGTTAGTGGGGACAGCTCTATACGGATGTGTGGGGTCTGCGTGCATCCAGTCATTCACTACTCCTATCTGTATGGCCAAGTAATAGGTGCGTATGCAAGGTAACCCGATGCCTCCCTCCCACACCGATCTCTGGAACGTGTCAAGGGCAATCCTGGATTGTTTCCCTCCCCATAGCAGTGTGCGCAGATTCTTGTCGGAGTGCGAAGGTTTCTCGGGGGATGGGGAATGGGGCATTCTGGAGGACATACAAGTGTCTGGGAAGGGTCATCATTTTGAATAGTGCGGCCCGGCCCATTAGCGACACTGAAAGTAATATTTAAGAATCCAGGAAAACTATAACCCCTGTAACTGGAGCGAGTGAGTGAGAACGGCCTCATGGGTTTGGTCGTGTTCTCTAGGCAATTGGTGTTTTTGTTACCCAACTCTAGTATCTGCTCTTCCTTTGACTGTTAGGTGCCCCAGGGGAGGGGGAGGATGCACTAGGGCAGCCCCTTAAGCCAGTTGTGCATGCCCTGGGTGTGTTTAATAGTTCTTTTTCTCTCGCCTTCTCTGCCTCTTGCTCTCTGCTATTGCACGGCATAGTGACCTACATTCTTGAAACACCTATGAATATACAAAAAATATAAAGGTTGCAACAACTATCAACGGGGTCAGTTGACCTGCATTGGAACGCACTGTACTATTTTTTTTTTTGCCTTGATCTAATACAATCTCATCATTTATATTTCATTTCAGGGAAAGCAACATTGATCGCTCTTTTTAGCATGAAAATCTTTTATGAATTTTTATGAACTTCTGTCATAGTCACTTTTTATGAACTCTGTTTTTTTAAAATAGAATTCATACTCTGTTTTTGCTAACTTTGTTGCTATTGTATGCGGATTTGCACATGTTTGCATAGTTTGCACATTTGAGTTAGTTTAGCAAGTTGGTTAACTGACACCACTTAAGTGTGTTGCCCTGCCCAGCCTTTTTTGGTGCATGGTGCATGCTGATTTGTGCATATTTGTACACTTGCATAATTAGCACATTTGCATAATTTGCATATTCTATAGAATTTATATAACTCACACACTCCTTGCTTAACCTCTTTCCTCGACTGACCCGGCTGTGCATTGGACCCTTGTTCGAGGGGGCCCAGTCTGGCTCGGCCTGGTCAGCTTTGGTCTGCCCTGGTGGGCGTGTGCTGCCGAGTTGTGCGGTTGCATAGCTGTGTTGCCCTGCTTTGTCGGCAAGCATCATTGGTTCCTCTAGACCTGTACGTAAAGACCTGACTAATTAGATTAATTTGATAACAGGTTGTCTTGGTTTATCCTGGTGGGTGTGTATTGAGAGTGGGACCTACCATGACCAAACGTAAGGCAAGAGATCTGCTGCCGGCTGAGAGTAAAGCCAAAAAGAGCAAGCAGAGCCAAATTGGCTCCAAGACGCAAGGTGCTCTTATTTCCCACCAATCGAACCCTGAACAGATATTTAAAACAAATGGCGGGGAAAACGAATTCTGAACACGGAGAGGGCAATTGAAGTAGCCTCAACCCACACAAGTGATCTGGAGGGCATATTAATTGTTTCATCTCGCACCAACTCTAGTGCTCATGCCCCCCCCTGCACAAATTTGAGCGGCATGTCCACAGGAGCTGGAGCAGACCATTGTTAAATCTTGCATTGTCAGATCCTGCCCCAGACAGCCCTGCAGAGAGGGGCATTGAGAGCAGAGGGTTGTCACATTCATTGCTTTTACAGGGGGGATAAGAGCATGGACTCAGTATCCAGTGATTTTAAGAGTTTGGAAGAAGTCTTAGATAAGAAATTGGCCCCCTAGATTGAATAGTATTTCATCACTAAAAAACTCCCTGAACATTTCTCTGAGTATCCTAGATGATCTTATCCGAGGGATGTAGAATGACGTCCTGGATCTCATCCTGGTTTCCCCCTGTAGTGTAGCCATTGGCAGGGGTGAAGTATTGGGTGCCGGCTACTGAGGCACAGTCCAAACCCCAAGTAGACCCCATGCATATTCCCCAGAATAGGGTTGGAATACTAATGAATGAGGTGACAGGGTTCACATGTTGTCGCCCGCCTCCTAGTTACCTTTATTGCTCAGCTTCACACAAGCTCATCTTCTTGTCACAATGACCTATCTCTCGCTCGCAGAGTTCCCAAAAGCAACAACAAATATGACCAATTCTGCCATACCAGGGATTCAACCCTCAAAATTCCTACCTCCCCTTACTTAAACATCAGACCTACCACATTCTTACCTGAACTAAGCAAAACCCCTTATGCCTCCAGTGTCTACCCAGACACAAACTCAAACAGTAGTTACCCTAACGCCAGCACAATGGAATAACCTATATGCCAGGAAACCTACTCCAAACCAACTTTGCTCTATTAAGGACAGAAATGCCAAGCTTGACCCTAGACTTTACAGAAACCTTCCCATACAGTCTTATCCTCTAGACAAACCTTGTACTCCCAGAATGACTTAATATCGCGGCTCCAAAGACGCCTAAGAAAAAAAAAGATAACTTAGGAAAGGTTCAAAATAAAATCCCGGGCGTGATTATCCCCCACCTAAAAGGTGCTCTAATCAATGCCAGATCACTGGTGTTCCATGCCACAGATATGGCCGATCTAATCAATACAGGAGACCTAGACTTCCTAGCTGTATCCGAGACCTGGCTACATGAGGCGGCAGGACCCTCCCTCGCATTCGCCATACCTGACGAACTACACTCTTGTGAGAGCTGACAGAGCCATCTCGAAAGGGGGTGGCATTGCCATCATCGCCAAGACAGGCCTAGGGTACAGAGTAATCCCTTTGCCCACCATTAATTCCTGCAAACTACTCTGTTAAACTTCCAAGACCAGTACCTTAACCATTCACTTAATCTGTAGACCCCCCTGGCACTATGGGCTCCTTCGAAGAAAGCATCATGATATTACTTTCAGACAGCACCAAGCCCTCATCGCAAATCTTGCTGCTAGGTGATTTCAATCTAGGTTTTCATAACCCCAATGACATACAAGCTAAGGCATTATGCAACGTCTTAACTGCACTTGGCCCTACGCAAAGAGTCAATCAACCTACTCGCGAGAAAGGCAGAACTCTTGTCTGGGTAGCTGCCCTAATGCTGAGACCTCCATCTCATCGATCCTACCCTTACCCTGGACATATCACTATCTTATCTCCTTCACCACTCGGACCAAACGAATAGACACCAAAACCGATCAAATAGTGCCACCCCTCCCCATGAGGAGCAAACGTAGTAGAACTACTGATAAACTCATGCCCCTCCTATTACCTACCCTGAACACCGCTCCAGAATCAGCTGACCCAGCCGAGGTTGCTGAAATGTACAACTCCACCATGACCCTAGCTTTAGACGCCATTGCCCCACTCAAACTCTGAAAAAGTAAACCCAAAGCCCATCAACTCTTGGTTCACTCCCCAGTTAAAAATCATATGCACAGAAAAAAAAGAAACTCCTAAAGTTTTATGGAGAAACCTCCCGTCCAAAGAAAACAAACTCAACTGAATTAACCAGCAAATACAAAGCTGAAATCCTGCGAACTAAAAGAGAAACTCACGACCAGATCAACAAAGCCAGTTCCAGCACCAAGGAACTCTATGATTTTAAGGGAGTTGGAATCCCCCATAGCCCCTGAAGATCCCTGTACCAAGAATAAAACATGCTTTGTCAAATAAAATAGCCACCCTCCAAAAAAAATCGTAGCCAAAAGACTAAATATATCCAAACCTGACTTAGTCCAAGAAGCTGAAAAACTCCACTTGAAATGCATACCTGAATTCAAATTTTCTCAAGTTGGAACTAGAGAGGTAGAGCAAATAATCACATCACTGAAGCCTTCTAGTTGGCAAAGTGACAACTGCCCTCCCCTAATAATTAAAGAAGCTGCCAAAGACCTTGCTCTATTCATTACTAAACTCATAAATGCATCATTTTGACCATGCAAAGTCCCAACTAACCTTAAGGACTCCTGGGTCTTACCCCTGCTAAAGAAAGCCTCCATAGACCCCACCATACCCACTGATTATAGGCCTATTAAAATGGTCCCATCTTCCTCAAAATAAGGCAGCATACTTGCAGATCCAGGATTATCTGGAAACGAATAAGCTCCTAAGACTTAGACAATCGGGCTTCAGACCACTTCATGGGACCAAAACTGCACTGATCGACCTGAAAATGCAAATTGATTTACTTGAGGACAAAAGGCAATGCGCCCTGCTCCTTCTACTCGACTTGTTGGCCGCCTTCAATTTTGCGGACCACTCTTTTCTCTGCAAGCACCTGTCTTCTGCGGTTGACTTCTCGCAAGAAGCTTCAGAATGGATCCAATCCTTTCTCAACAACAGGTCAATGAGGGTCTTCACTCAGTCAGCAGACGCTGACCATTCTCCGATTACATGCAGTGTCCCCGCCATGTATAGTATAGTCACTAAACCTCTTTTTGACAAATTGGACCATCTGGGGATCATCTACACCAACTATGCAGATGATACCGAGATACTACTCCCCCTTTCAGGCGACTATGACCTAGACCTAGCCTTCCTAAACAAAATTTACCAAATCATTCAGGCATGGATGGCGGCCAACGGACTATGCCTGAATGACGACCAGACAGAAATCCTAATCCTAGGCGCACCAGCCCACCTCAATAAACTCGATGCACAGTACACTGCATTTACTATTGATAGTATTACCATCAAAATGGCTAAAGGGACAAAAACTCTAGGCTTCTACCCAGACTCTACCCTGAACATGGGTAAACAAGTCAATGCCACGTTCTCCGCCAAAGCGTACACTGGCACGCTGATTCAAGCCTGCAAACCCTAGCTATGCACCAAAAGCTGTACAACCCTAGCGAGAGCCTTAATTATGTTGAAACTCGACTACTGCAACGCCCTTTATGCAGGAGCTAGCAAACGGACCACCAACAAACTACAAATCATCTGCATTAAGCATTCCTAAGAGAGAACACATATCTGCAGCTAGAAGAGAAACCAAATGGCTTTCCATTAAAGATGGGATTCTATTCAAACTAGTCTCAATCACCCACAAATGTCTGAACAATGCCGCTCCACTATGCCTCCAAGACAAAATCCTCAGAAAATCCTCATCTCGCCCCACGAGAGCTGCCCAATCTTAGTGTATAACGATGCCCAGATTCAACCTGAAAAGAGCAGAAGGGAACAGCTTCCCGGTCGAAGCCGCTTTATACTGGAATGCACTTCCTCTGCACCTACGAAAAGACCAAACCTTCCGAAGCTTCAGGAAAAATACGAAAACCTGGCTAGTCGCAAATGACAGCTGAATACAATTTCTTTGCCCCGCTAGCGTCATATTCTCCCATTCTGTATTATATTGTGCTCCACTTGTAACCATCATGTACTGTAAATACCATGTTTACCTGTAATTAGCATTTACTGTATCTAAAGAAACTGCATAATCTTGTCGCACCAGATACCTTCGGGTGAGGAGCGCATTATAAATAAATAAACAAACAAACAGAACAAAAGCAATATACCATTCCCAAACAGGCCACACACTTCAGTACAGCGATACCACGGGGCAAATCAAGTTGTCATTGATGTCTCGCCTGAAACTGCACCACTGGTAGGAGTTATCACTGGTGTCCCTATTTTGGCTGAAGGGGTGGAGGAGACAACAGTTTCACTAATAGACAAAACAACACATTGGATTAAAACCCGTTTACCTGGTATGAAGATCAATCCTCGGGGCATCTTGATGGCAAGAAGTGCCTTGTGGCTGGGTAACACTGCTAAACAGGGAGAGGGTGACTGTGTGATAGTTACAGTATGTAACTCCAGCTATGCTTGATTGTTTAGTCTCTGCAGTCAGTCGTGCTCTATATAATATGAAGAGTATTAATAATGTGAGAACCTTTATTCCTCTTGCTACCTTCTATCCACCGCACACTAGTTTCCCAAGTTCACAGTCGGACGATTGGGAGGTGGTAAGAGGGAGGGCAGGGATAAGCTACCTTCCTAACACAGGTGCAAGTAGTGCCCGGAATGAGGGTGGGGCAGTTATTACATCAAACCGCTTTGAGACCCTGTCAGGTATTGAAGAATTGGACTGACTAGGGGCCCCTGAGGGAGGAACTCAAAACCCCTCGGAGTTAGAGTAGGTCCCTCAGCTAGTTGAAGAAATTGCCTGTCTACTCCGCCGAGAATGTTGTTACCATCTTTATCTGGAACGTAGCGTGGGCTGCGTCTAAATTTGAGAGAATGGACGTTGTGGCACATATGATGTCATATGATATTTATTTTTTCTACAAGAAACTTGGGCTTTGGAACCTGTACGCTTGGATGGATTTGTTTCACTTTCAATTCCAGCGCGCCAGAACAAAAGAGGTCGTCGTTATGTGGGGGATGGTGATTTTGAGCAAATCATCCTTGAAATATCATATTGGGGTGAGGGAAGTGAACCTCTCCAGTATTCAATATGGCATTGCGACTCCTGAGCAGTGAGACACACTGTTGTTGGTTAACTTCTATAATAGCCCACATGCCTCAAAAGTCAATTGGCTTGGGGCCATTAAAAGAACTGCTCGAGTACACCATCTTAGACTTATTGAGTGAGCATACAGTTCTGGTCCTAGGGGCGAATTCCAATGTGCAAATGGGCAATGGATTCCAACTGACCTTGTTGAAGTGGGTGAGGACTTTGCATACAGGATTGCTCGCCCACAGATGTCTGATGAGTGGGTGTGTTCCAGGGGTTTACAAGTGAGCATGTGGCTCAGGGAATGGGTATTGCGTTCTCTGAATGGATGTGACATCCCTGGCAAGATGACATTTATAAGTTCCCATGGGTCATCAACCATTGATTATCTCGGCATGCATGTCCAACACTGGAATCTAATTGTGGATTTCATGGTTGTACAGGAAAATATCAGCAACCATGTCCTGCTGAGGCTGGTGCTAACACAGTACCTCCCTAATGTGCCTGTTGTCCTCCCACAGCTGGACCCATGTGAAATTAATCCACATTGCAAACATAGGGTAGAATGGGCAAAGTGCGATCCGATAGTAACCCAAAACAAAGTAGTGTCCACCAACTAGAAGCACATCCTGCCTATTCTTGCCCAGGGCATTCACTCAAACCAAATAATTATCTGGTCAGAAGAACTGTGGAGGTCCCTGACAGCATTATTTCAGCACGATTTTAAACAAAGCAAAAGGAGGCTGAACAGCTGGTTTGATGATTCGTGCTAGACTGCCCGGGGTACTCCAAAGGGGATTTTAAGAAACAAGGATAGCACCAGGGGAGAACTCATTAGGTCCAGGGCTAGTTAGATTAGGAAAGATTTTTGGGAATGAAGCATAGGAAGAACTTCTCCTAGCCGTCTCTAACAAAGATTCCAAGAAATGTTGGGACTTCGTTGCAGGAGGCCCGCCCTATAAGAGAGTGAAGATGCACAGGGAAACTATGTGGGAGCTATCCTGGTTCGACCACTACACATCCCTATACCAGGGTCAGGTCTCTAGGTATGAGGGTGGAGATCGGTGTTCCCCAATATGGTTGACTTTGAAGGAGGTGGAGACAGCAGTAAACCAGCAATCGCACAATCATGCTTCAGGTCTAGACGCAGTCCCAGCAGATTTATATAAGGGTGAACTAGAACTATGGGCTCCACTCTTGACAATTTGTTTCAATTTCTATTTGGAAACAGGAGTGTACCCACAATCCTGAAAAAGCGCAATTATTCACCCTATATTCATAAAGGGTGACCCTGGAAGCCCTCTGGTTTACAGGCCAATCTTATTGCTGGACACCTCCTTCAATGTCTTTGGACATGTTATGCTATAACATTTAGAGGACTGGATTTTGGACAGCCAAGTCCTTTTTGGAGATCCAATATGGTTTTATGCCAGGTTTGGGCGCACATGATCAAGCACCCAATCTCTACCTGATAGGAGCATCCTCTGTCTTTGTAAAGGACGAGACGATTTATTTGGCCTTCATGGATTTGAGCACTGCATTTGATAAAGTGGACAGGGCACTGTTATGCCAGGTGCTTGGGTCTATGGGCTGCCCAGCTGAGTTATTAAAAGTGCTTCAAATGATTCACAAGGACACTAGGACCTGTGTTTGTTTTGGGGAACATGGGCAATGTACAGGTTATCATGAGGTAACATCGGAGTCCGCCATTCCTGTGTCCTTGCTCCACTATTATTTACTTTGTATATTAATGGTGTGCACAGGGCCCTGGTGGACTCCAAGGCAGACTATCTTCCGGTCAGTGAGAAAGCCGATGATCTGGTTTTAATTGCCCTTGCCCCGAAAGCCCTCCAAAGTTTATTGATGTTTATACTGGTTTTATGACTAATTTGAAGTTTACAGTAAACACTAGCAAGTCAGCAGTGATGACATGCAGTAATGGGAGGGGCAGCATAATTAAAATGTGCAACATGGTAAGCAATGGTGCCATCATTCCACGGGTGTCAAAATTTGACTGTCTAGGCATATGTTTTTCTGAAAATTGGCCGGGGTAGGCCCATGTGCAGAAGCGGAGTACGAAAATGAAACCGACACTGGGAGGAATTTGTCGCTTTAGGTATATGTGCCCAGGCCAACCACTTAATTTAATTCTGGAAGTGTATCAAGTACAAGCAAAAGCAGCAACTAAGTCTGGGGCAGCATTGAGGGGTGACGAAAATGTAGCGTCCATTGAGGTAACTGAGAACAACTTCTATAAATTTTTACTTGGGCTCCATAGCTCAGCGCCCAACTATGCTGAACTAGGCACACCCCATATTGGGGACGACTAGTATGTGGTGCCATTTGTAACAAAGAAAATGTATTTACTTGTTTGTAATCAAAGAGCAATTTGATTTTTACAAGACATTGTTTCACATAGAAAACGCAATATAAAAAAAAGGTGGGTAGGAAAAGATGAAGAAAAAAAAGATAAAAAGGAGAGAAAAACCAGGAAGCATAAAACATGGAGAACAAGTAATGTCCGGATTAACAGAAACATCAAGATTCATTTTAGTCACAGTTGGTTAATTGGCGGATTCTGGTTTAAACTCAATGCCGCTTCTAAAATCTTTACAGCCGCTGTTGACCATTTGGTTTTATCTCCTGCAATCAGACGGCGCCACCATGTGTCTTCTTCTCGGAGCGATAAATCATATATCAGGGGCAGCAGGTAGGCCTCCCGCAAAAACGCGGTTCTGGGACAACTCAAAAGTAAATGTCTTAAGGTTTCCACCGTTTCTGGTTCTGAACAGAATCTACAAGATCGTGATTCAGTTTTCGTACGGATGGCTATAATTTCCTGCGTTGGCATTTGATTAAATCTTATTTTCATAAAAGTTTTCTGCATTTTTTTGTTGGGGAATTTTATGCAGTAATTCATGGGTTGATTAAGTTTGTTTGTTATTGCTGGTAGATGGGCGAGTAGCTATTTCCTATCGCTTTCTCGCCAGTTTGAATCAAATCTTCTTGGGCTATTTTTGTCTTAATTCTGTTCGGATTCAGGATAAGGTCCTCTGCTGAACAGGCCAAGTCTGATAGCTTTTTTGTACGTTTTTGTTCCCAGTTGTTTAATACCTTGCAGCGCCCTTGATTGAGTTCTACCTGGATCAGCTTGTAAATCGGAAGAGTATCTGATAAGATGATTTTCCGAAATAGTCTCATTTGACTTTGGTCGACTGATGCTTTCAGCGATAGTAAGCCCAATTCACGTCTAACAGCTGATATAGATGAGGATTTAGGCAGGCTTAACACGGCTTTCCACAGGTAACCTTCCAGCTTTGCCCATATAGTGTCGTCAATATTCAGGGCAGCGTCCATGCCATAGGTTATCGATGGAACTACCTTTTGTTTGTAGAATTGGATTGCCGAGAGTAGGGAGAATTTTCCATATTTCCAGTCTACTAGTTTAGTTTGGGTTGTCAGGGTTTTGATTTTTGTCCACAGAGCTATATAAGTTGCACTTTCCGATCTTTTTGAGTCTGTCATAATTCCCAAATATTTCATAGTAGAGACGGTTTCTACTTTTATGCTGTTCACATACCAGCGGCCTTGATCTGTAGTTGTTGATCGATTTTTCCCCATCGTCAAAATCTTTGATTTAGCGATGTTTATCTCCAGATCGTTTTCATCGATGTACTTTACCAAGTCGGTTAGTTGGGGCTGGAGGCCAATTTGAGTTTGATCCATGAGGATCAGATCGTCCGCATTTAGTAATCTAGGTATTGCGGTATTACCCACTTTTGGCGGAAAGGCTCTAACCGCTGGTTGTGTGTGTTGGAAATCTCCCGTAAAGGCAATGAACAAAGCTGGAGCAAGCGGGCATCCCTGCTTCACACCGCGCTCCGATGGGAATTGATCCGATAACATCCCTTGCTGGTTTAAACGGACTCGGAGTTTGGTGTCCATGTGTAATGCGATCACAGGGCCTTATATTTCCGCAGGGCAATTCCAGTTGGTTAATTTCACCCAAAGCTTTTGGAGACTGATCTTATCGAAAGCTTGCGTCAAGTCTATAAACGCAATGTATATTGTTGGTGCATTGTTGCTTACTTTTTCTTTTATGATGTTCAAAATCATGATGTTGATACTGATGCTTGCATTCTTAACAAAGCCCGTTTGAAATTGGTCCAAGCAAGGTGCAGATCTCGCCGCCCATCTATGAAATCTGGTTAACAGAAGGGTAGCAAAAATCTTGCCCATGATGTCAAGAAGGGCAATAGGACGATAATTTGCCGGGTTATCTCTATTACTCTATTACCCTTTTTGAAAATGGGTACTATTACCACATCTGTCCATGTTTTAGGGATTTGCTTAGTGATTTTACATTGTTTGAAGATTTTTATTAGGGCGGCCCATTCCTCAGAATGTTGTTTTAAGTCTATGTTGGTTAAGCCATCTGGTCCCGGAGCCCTGCACGTTTTTAGTTTCAAAATTGTCGCCAAGATCTCATCTCGATCAGCCAGATCTACCCACGGCGATGTTGTACCACATGTGTAATTACTGGAGGTTTGCGGTAGAGGAGCGAATTGAGATGAGAAAAAAGTTATCCAAGTCTGTTCTGATACAACGTTAGACAATTGATTATTTGTCTCGTTGTTTTTGTGTTTGATCAAAGCCCAGAATTCTCTTGGATTCTTTGACGTCAAGGTCTTAAGCATTTGCTCTGCGTCATTCTGATACATTGTTGCTTTATGATGTCTCAGCCATGATCTATATGATCTAGTTGCCGCTTTGGCAATATCTTTTTGCTCGTTGTTATTGGAGACTCTGGCTAAGCGATTCAGTTTGCGCATTTGTCTTCGTTTCGTAACCAGTTCGATGTCATACTCATATACACCATTTCCTTTAGATTGGGTACGGTTTCCTTGTTGTTTCCTATGTGGCAGAAAAAAGGGAATATAGTTTGGCCTGTTTGTTGGATCCATAATGCTTTTTCTGACTTCATCGAATTTCTTGGAGATTTCCTTGATATTAGTCGCTGTGAGTTGAATTTGCGACAACTTCCGTGCTAACTTCACCTCGAATGTATAGGCTTGCTTGGAGGTACTTTCTGTCTCAAGAGTCATTGTCAGAAGATTGTGGTCACTAGTTTTAGTTCTGTAGACCTCGAAGAAGTTGACAAACGGGAGAAGGGAGTATGAAATGAAAATGTGGTCCAACGTTGCTGATGTTTCAGCTCGTTCCCACGTTGGAATCCTTGGGAGCTGGCCTCGAGCTGATGCTGCATTGCGGAAATTTCTAATGTCCATTAAGTCAGACCACAGTGCGCCTCTCATGGAAGAGGGGCAAAGATAGCTAGTAGAGGAGAATTGATTGACTCTAGCATTCAAGTCGCCACAGATTATGATGTGGTCCGTAGCCATTTCAGTTGAGAATTGGTCTGTGTCAGACCAAATCTAATGGGAAGTACCTTTGTCATTTTGGGGATTGATGCTACATCATGCCCAGGATGCTGTAACTGCAGGCCACAGAAGTTCCCAGAAAATCTTGGACATTTTAAAAGATGATGCCTACTGGCCATACATGTCCCAAGATTTAGAACTCTAAACAAGGGGATGCTTGGTGTATGCACAGTTTCAACCTGCTTCCCCGCAAAAACAAAGAGGTGATGGCTGCAAGGTTTAGAATTAATTTTAACCACTGTCGTTGCTCTGGGCAACTCTCCAGACCATCGTTCTTCGCCTGCCAAGCCATTACAGAAGGGGAAAGACCATATGCAAATCAGACTTGGCCACACCCCAAAAGGGGCAGTGCAGCCCGAACTGCTAGGTCACATCCCTTCTGCACGAGACCACAAGCATCCCCAAACATGTTTCGGCCTTTTTGGGCCTCATCAGTGAGGAGTAGCTTGGGTCTCTAGGCCCAGCAGGCACGGGACCCACGTCTGGGCATACCCGTCCCACTCGGGGTGACATAGCAAAAACAAAGAGGTGATGGCTGGAAGGTTTAGAATTAATCTTAACCACTGGCGTTGCTCTGGGCAACCCTCCAGACCATCGTTCTTCGCCTGCCAAGCCATTACAGAACCTGCTTCCCCAACACACTGGGTGAATGAAAAGAGGTCTGACACTTCCATGATCAGATTTGCAAATCGATTTTGTAGGTCCTCTGCAAATGTCAGCACGAGGAAACAGGTATTTGTTCATGGCCAATTGTTTAGTTTCCAAGTGGCTGAAATGCATTGCAGCACCTGAATGCAGCACGCAAACGGCAGCCACTTTGTTAGTCAACTATATTTTATCTAGGTTTGGTTTACCTCAAAGGTGAGATTCAGATTGTGCAAGTTATTTTACCAGTGCAGTGATGACAAAGATGTGGAAAGTCTTGGGTGTAAAAAGGAAACTGCACATTTCATACCGGCCCTCTTCTTCTAGGGGTGTGGAACGCTGCAACAGAATTGTTGATATTTTAAAGAAGTTTGTAGCTGAGGGAGGGTCCAATTGGGATTTGCAACTCCCTCTGGTGCTAAAGGCGATTAGGTCAACACCATCCCGATCCACAAACCTCAGTCCGCTTGAGATTCTAACAGGCAGGAAGATGGTTTTGATACAACATTTACTGCACTCGGACCAAGGAACAGGTTCTGGTAAATGCAGCCGCAATTCACAAATATGTAGAAGAGCTGATAAAGCACTTGCAACATGCATTTGCGCAGTGCAATTTGGAAGAAGCGGCTGATAGTGTAAAGTCATACTATAACAGGAAAACATCTGCGAGAGAATATGAGGTAGGTGACCAAGTTTGTAAGTTTGACTTTGGGAAAGGTAAATAAAAATGCCAAATTCCTCACATCCTGCCACTGGCCATTTAAAATTGTGGATAAGGTTTCACCTGTGGTCTACGGGATTGCTGTAAAGGAAGGAGTGTTGACTGTGGAACAATTTGTTCATGTTCAACAAATCAAGCCAATTCACCCGAAGCATGAAGTAAGAAGGCTTGAACAAATTGGAGAAACTAGTAGGGTGGAAAAGGTGTAGCTGCATTCAGAAAGATGAAGCACTTTTATCTCAGAGAGATTGACCGTAGCAGGTAAGTATGAATATAACTATTAATTTAAGTGGAAAAAGAGTGGGGGGTAAAAGGAAGGTATACATCGGGTAACTGTGTACGATTTTTATGATGTATGTAAATAGAGATGAAACAGGTGACCATATAAGTGGAAATATGAGTACAAGAAAACAAATATATAAAAAAATAAAAAAGAGGGATATAGCAGGTAAGTAAAAAATAAATAAATGCAAAAATAAATTAAAGTGGTAGAAATGTAAAAAGCGTTCCAGATTGGCACTTGTTTGGTAAATGTCACAGGTTGATGTATGATTAGAATAACTGGTGTTTTGAATGGATGTTAAATCTTTATAGTCAATTATTAATTTGTTTCTTGATTTGAGAATGCCGTTTTGAGTTTTGTTACCTATTAACCTAAATGCTTATTTACAATCAATGATAAAAGATGTGCCATATTTTATTTTTTTGGCCTTAATCCATGTGATTTACAGGTGGTCGTGGAGAAAATATCCTTGATTCAAATACCATCATGCTATATATTGGATATGTTGGGTTGCTTAATCCACAGTTTTATTTCAGGTAAACTTCAAAGGAAAGGGGAAACAAATGGGTTTGGTATATTTGATTCTTAATTGGCCTATTTCTCTTTTGATTTAGAAGTTAACGCCTTGCTTCATCAGCGCTCCTGAAGCTGGTATGCGGCCGGAACCTCAGGAGCCCACCGGATGAACAGGATTTACACAGGAGGGAACATGCAGAAGAAGCAATGGAGATGAAGTGTCTGCGCTCCACGCATGATGGAAAAAGACAACATGTTTTTTGGTTCATCTTGGTATCTGTAGTTATGATGACAATCATATACAATTTCAGTTGAAGGACAAGTCCTAATCGTATCAAGGCCAGTCTCAGGAATTGCAGTGGAAAAGGCGCCAGAATTAAATGGGGAACAGAAGACTTTTATATATCGAAACATTTATACCACTTTGAATCCAGAACTGGTAATGTAGAGGTTTCTTAATCTTTCAGAAATAAAATCTGTTCAAGTGAGAGAGTAGATACGAACCCACAAAGAGGGAGCTCAAAGCGCATTGAAGGAGGTTATGTTGCAGTTAGAAAAGACTTTCATGAGTTCATCTAGTGCCAAGAAAAGGAAGGGCCGGTCTCTTTGTTGCAACAATTGTAGTGACCATAAAAAGCGCTCTGGTAGGCACAACAATATCAACAGCTAATGCTCTATACGTGAACACATTAGGAAGTAAGGCCCAAGAAATGGGGCATGATTTGAGAATGATACAGCAGGCCTTAGATGGATTTAAGCGTGAACAGAATGAGGTGGCTCAATCTGTAAACCAGACAATCTTGACCCTCCATGAACAGCCTACAATATTTGAGCATAGTACCAGCATTGTTGTGAAGCACGATAAATTATTGGAAGACATTTTGAATGAGGTAATACAATAGAAAGTATCCTGACAAAGTACCTACAGGAGGTCCAAAACGGGTGTCTAAAATGATTTAGGGCCATATCATTCATCAAATGATGGAACGGAATACAATGCTCCAAGAAAAAAATTGCATTTGAAATGGGAGGTGCAATCCCATTGTACATTGATGTAGAAAGAATGAAAGTAGGTTTTCTGCCATGTATCCTGTTGTTACTCCAGAGTTGATCTATCAAACTAAATTAGTGCATAATTTAGGTTTCTTGCAGGGGGACAAATATGTAAAAATTATGATTCCTGAAATGGTGGTTTTTCAAACTTGGGAACCCAACTTGTATCTGATCCCGAAATTAGATACATGTGTAAAATTCAAAGAACAAAATTATATATGTCCAGGGAAGCCATTTGCTCCAGATGCAGCAGGTGCGATTTGTGGGTTGAAGGCTGATCATGGTTTCTCAGAAGGATGTAAAGTATCTATAAGCAACTCAAAGCAAGAAGAATTGGCCTATGCTAAATTAATCAAGCACCTCTGGTTCGTCAGTACTTCGGTAACCAATTACACAATTATACACCTCAATCATGGTTCATTTCTTGTTAAGCCCTTGCAGCATAGTATATTTTCTAAAGATACAGTGATTTCGATTGGTGGACTGACACTATTTTATGTGGATGGCGATCTGTGGGAGGGAAAGGTAGAGAATATCAATTTGTTTCAGAAAAATAGGTTTCCCATTGACACTGATATTGAGTTCTTGTTGAAGCATAAAAGCATACACATGATCAAAATGAATTTAAACAATTATAAAATGACTGAGTGACTTGAGCCTGACAGAGAGTGATGTATTCACTTGGGTAACCTGGGCAGAATAACGTTTGGTGCTTGTGGCAATTTCAATGGTAACTTACAGTCAAAATTAAAATGGTGATGTTCGTGTTATTGGCGGCAGAGAAAGAGAAAACTCAATTGAATGGCGGACAAGTATTTTAAATATTGCAGAGGGTCTTGTTTCTGTAGGAGCCAGAGGTAGGCCAAATCTGAACAGAAACCAAGGGTTGAGTATGTTGGGAAAATGGGGCTCTGAATTTCAGCGGGGGCAGAATTTTATCAAAAATTCAGACTTTGAGAGCAAGAGGTGTGAGACTCTGGTGTGAGTCAGTACTGTGTATTCATATAAGACCATAAAAAAGGGGGTTTGAACCTAGCTTTACATGGTGGCCATACCATGGCATAGTGCCTCACCATGGTATAGCATGGACTGAGTTGCAATGAAGCATAATACTAATACTTACTCACCATTAATACTCTAACCTACTAATCTTTAATTCCTTGCTAATAATGAAGGCAGCTCATAGTCCATAGCTCATTGGTGCAAAACATTGGTGTAGATTATTGGTATAAATTAGCCCATAGAATGAGATTGCAAGCATAGGCGGTGCTGTGTTGCTTGAATAATACAAGAAATAAAGCTGCTTCTGCAATGAAGATGTGAGCTGAGGAATGTGAAACGTCACGTTGCTCAAAGTAGCTCCATTGTTCATGTTCTGCTGCAGGGAGCCAGCATAGACAAATTTAACTCTTTGACATCCGTTTGCTGCCCTGAATTTTGCTGAAAAGGTGACAGGCAAAACACGTGCTCTCTGGAACCTTCTAGAGGTTTTACCGATTGGGAGGAGGTGTCTGATTGGCAGGTGACATCACAGGTAGGGACAAGCAATTCTTACACTTTCTGTAGGGAAACATACATCAAGGGGCAGGTCACAGAGAGAGGCCTTAAAAGGGCAGTGAAGAGTTAGAAAGCGTGGTTGTCTCGCAGAGGATCTGGCTGCCGTTTGCTTACCGTGGGCTGGTTGGCAGCCTGCTGTTCTTTTCTTGTGAGCCTGTGGAGTGGGAAAATTTCAGCAGCAAAGCAAGGTGGAGGAATCTGGGTCCAGCAGACTGAGGAAGGCAGAACTGATCTTTCCCTGAATTCCCTGGCGAGAGTATTTCAAGCGTTCTTTAGGTGAGGACAAAAGTAACAAGTGAGGTGTGTTTTTGTGTGTTTACGTATTTTAGGCAGCTGAGCGGCAGGCTGCCAAACATTTACACTTACAAATGTAGAAAGCTTTTTTCATGTGTTTTCTGTTGTGCACAAGAAGCACATTTCACATATATAAACTGGAAGCTCAAGGCTCTACTAAAAGGAAAGATACGTTTCAAGGCCATTAGATAGCAGTGTTTCGAACTACATATCTAGAAGTGTAATTGGAATCTATTGTGTGAGAAAGGGCTTTATCGCGGAGGATGAAGTTATCGTGAAGTGTGACCACAGCTCTGTTTTGGTCTGAAGTGTGGAGTCTGCAATCACTGCAAAGGGAACATATGTAAGGTACTCTAAATACTGTCAACTGGGTCAATGAAAGAGCTGACGCACATATTGCAGTTTCCAGGCGATCTGATAAGTCTATTCTGAGCTTCTACCACCAATTAAATACCACCAATGCAATACCACTAAGGTGCAGTAATTGTGTCCTAGAGTCTGGTTTTTGGCTTGCCGCTCCTGATCCCAATATAAGAATACACTAGGTAGTCCTGTGGGCTCACAAAATCCCCATCCACATCCATGCCTGCTTTTCACATAGTCTAAAAAACGCATCCTGCATAGTGAGCTTGGCCTATATTTTTTCAATCTGTTACCAGCATTCACCCTTTATCTACAGGCTATCCTTGATTATGCCACTCTTGGATCTGGCTTTGCAGTCATAGAAGTAAAATGTTGAATTTGACCTTCAATACATAGTACAAGCTAAGCAAATAAGCCCCAAAATGGCTGAATTTCCTGTTCATAGGATCAAGCCACTCATGTATCTTGCATTGTTATGTACTCCGGTTTGTCCAAGTCTGCATTGGAAACATTATCACAAAACATTAGGAAACGTAAACCGTCTCCCTTTTGCCAACCCATAGCCTGCTAAAACACGGCCACCTAAACACCTATAGTATCCTAAAACCTTCTTCCATCCTTGCGTCCGTAGCATCCGTTTTCCCCTTTTCCATTCAGCAGACAATATGAATGCCCCTGTTGAGAGCACAGTATCCCACAAGACGTAGACGCCTAGTTGCTCTGATACTACTGTGTTGGTGACGTGGTAAGCTATAAAAGCATATTAACATGACATAAAATTGAGTGGTGACTTGCCAAGCACTCAAAAACTCTGAAGAGACATTAGGATACATTAAGGATCTGTGTGTTTATCCTGTACTTTTTCACTGAACAAACCAAAAGAACCCAAACAGGACCATGCGCTTCTAGTACAAAAGTATGTCTTTATTCAATGCAATACGAAATTCTCACAATTCGGATTAAATCTGTTGCAGCTCATTCATACCCTCCTAAAGTGCACACGTTAATTTAAAAACACTCAATGCTGGAATATTTATAAGTTTGTTCAGCACATTCCAGACAACAACAACACCGCTCGATGGTTAATTTTAGGTGTCTTGTGTCAACATATTGTTTCACGCATGCCCAACATATTTCGTTCACCGTGAAAACACAGTCTAGTCACGTGAACTTCTTCACGGGCCTGTCAGGCATTGCCCTTTTCCAGTTTTCCTGCCCAGCACGCCTTTACTTTCAACAGATTTGACTCGTTGGAAGTTACCATGGAGAAGATAGGCGGTACATTAGTTGTAATGATTGATGTAGTGACAGTAATATTAGCTCCTTTTAATTGTCATTTCACACTATTAATAAAGCCTACAGGGGCTCATATGGTTAGTTTATGGGGGACTCAGTCCACAGAAAAGCTTTGTTTAAATAACTGGAGAAATGTCAAATGACAACAGTAGTAACTAAAGGAGTCACCCCCTCCCCGCACTCTCCTTCTCATTGTAGCTGCAGGCTGTTTATTATTTTTTGATATTAGGTGGTTTTGTAAGCTAAAACTATTTCATTTAATTAGAGCTAGGAGGTTGGATGGGATATCCGGTGGCACACAAAGCTTATAGGCATTGTTTGATTATTTACTCACTCCATTACCTGTTGCCATGCTAATTCCTGTGGCTGTTTCCTCCCTCTACCAGCCCCTTCTCACCCAAAATTCAGCCTCCCTTTGGCTCGATGGCTTTATCAACCAGTACCACCAAGGTCTGTGCTCTAATTGCCTGCTGGTCCAATTTAAAAGCCGTCCTCCGAGTTAACAATGGCTTTGTTGGAGCTGTGAATGTGCCATGGGCATAACAAAAAGGCCTTTCCGAAGTTTCCCTTCTGACACTTGATTTATAGGCAGTATGTGTCCTTCACTGAAGTCCTTTAGAAACAAGCATTGGGGGGAAGCCAATAGTTTTGGCTTGTGCATAAGTACTAGATAGGCATTTGCCAGCTACTGCTATTATATGCCCAGGAACTCTCACCACGTTGCTGCTGCTATCATTAATGATCAGTTAGTACCATGACTGCAGTGCTTGGCACAGGTCTATCCATAAAAGCAAAAACTCGTGTCCTTGCCATTGCTGGTTTTGGATTGATGAACCATCCCCTTTTACCTTGTTGGATTTTATTAGTGGAAAAGGTTCCCTAATACCCGCCGTGTGTGTTTTTTTTCTTCATATTAAAACAATTGCTATATGCTATGGGAAGTGTAGCTTCACCCGTTTCCCATGCCATTTATTATATAATGCAAAGATCTCTGGTTTCACACTACATTAAATGTACTCTGTATAAGAGTGGTCTCAGAATTTTGGTCCAGAAAGGAGTGTATCCTCAAATGGATACATTCCTTCCAGATTCTTCTTCAGAAATATCCCCACAGTGCAGTCTGCAGTGGAAACCCCTTTCAGACACCATGAGGTGCTGTGTGGCTCAGTCTTTGACTTGCTGAAATTGTCTGATCTCTCTTGTGCAGAGGTGTCATTGGAGTGTATGTACGCAGCTGTGGGTGTTCTTTTCCTCTGTTATTCTTCCCTCCTAGGCAATGCGCTGGAACTAAAGATGGTCATTCATCATGCAAGTTTCTTTTCTGAGATGTGTCCATCTAAATCTGCCTTCAAAGCCTGCAGAACGGGGCATCCCTCCATCTTGGAGATGGAGCCACGCGCCTCATGTCTTTTCCGCCTAGGGAAAAACCATGATGCAGAGGAGTGTGTATCATGTCAGAAATGGATGCCTATGGTGGTTAATGAATGGCTTGCAAGGCTAGTCTGGCTTTGTTGAAGACATGCCGAGTCCCACTTGCACTTTTTGTCATTCCAGGTTGGAGGGGAAGAAAAAAAGCACCACCACTATTCTTGTAGCCATTCTTTGTCCGCAAGGATGCCCTTCTTATCTCACTGAGGAACCACACCCAAGGTGCCGTTTGAAATCCAAGAAGCTGGGTAACCCTGACTTCCCCATGGCAGCTTTGTCTGCGTAGAAATGGGAGGATTTCTGAGCATCTGTTGAAAATTGATCAGGTTCCAGAAAGCATTTCAAAAACTCTCCATGCCGTAGATAAAAGTACTATTGTTGCACCTGTGTTCCTCTGCGTTTGGTCCCTGCTGGAAAACAAAAATCTAAAAAACAGTATGAGGCACCAGTGCCTTCGATGATGTCTTCTTCAAAGTCAACGGCTCCGATGTAGAGTAAAGAGATGCCTACCAAGCTCTCCATAACATCAGAGAAGACTCTGTTGGTGTGGAAGAGATATCTTGAGAGTCAATTTCTGAGCCATGGAAACTGGTTGGGTCCCTTTATAAACTTCTTTAAATTGGAGCTTTCTGGGACATTTTTGATAAAACAGGAAGAGGAGCATACTCCAGGATTCCAGCTATCTTCGGATATTCCAATATCATCATAGCCTGAAGAACATTAAGCCATTCAGGCTGCTGATCCACTCTTAACCGATGAGAAGGGTTTTACGAGACATGAGTGGCGTAGGCAAGTCTCCTGACTCGGAAATAGATCTAATACCTATCACAGGTTCGGACCAAAATGTCTCAGTCAGAGCTGTAGTGGCCAAAGGTGTTGACCCCCCTGAATGCAATATCTCACAGCATCCGGCATATTAACACCAGAAGAACCAATTCTAACTTTATGGTGCTTGGTAGATGATATTAAACTAGTATGGGAGAAACCATCATCCTGGGTGCTATAGTGGAAGAAGATATTGTACAAAAGCATTGAGCAGGACCAGGTGATTCTCCAGTTTCCTCACTTTGCACTACTCAGCAGACAGCCTTATCATCCAGGCAGCTACAGCAGGCTTAAAAGCCACATAATTCACTGTACCCCAAGCTATGGAGAGATTGGATGTGTGGGCAAGAAACTTTTTTTTGGCATCTGGAAGTCTAACCCTGAGGATGGTGAATGCTGCCTTTTATTCTGGGACAGCACTCTAATTTTCTGTGGGAAATTGCAGACTCTGCTGCAGCTCACCTTCCACCTGAATTGCAAAACTTGTTCAGACATTTGGTAGAGGATGGAAAGGAATGGGCAGGAACAGCCTCATCCTAAAAGTGGGGTAAGATGCTATGGATTGCGTTGGTGGGTCTATGGGCACAGCGACTGTTGAACGTAGGCTCTTGTGCATGAGAACTTCACATTTTACACAAGTCGTGCAGGTAAAATTACTGGGTATGCAATTTGAAGGTTCAGAACTATTACAAACAAAGGTTATTGAAAGCTCGAAGAACCGAGACTGACGGTTTGATCTTTGGGGTTAGCGTTATCGACCCCCTGACTGTTTAAGGAAAAGGGAAGTTTAAGCCTTACTCCTTTTCCACCAAAGACTAGGGGTGTTACGCAAAGGCAACAGCCCCTACATAAAAAAAGGGGTTTCTTCAGGTCCTCTGGAGGAAACCACAATCTTCAGCCCCTTCAAGGCCTTGGGCTCCAAACACCTCTGACCTCCCTCCTTTCACAACAGTCTCCTGGGCAGGGTTGGATGAGGATTCCACTCTTCAGAGGTGCATGCCATAATATTACTTCAGACAAATGGGTTTTACTATTGATAGAACAAGGTTATTGCCTGCCTTTCTGGATTAAACCCCTTGCCACTTGCCTTTTATTCCTCTGGGGCTACTCATTTTGGAAACACCTTCTCAGTTATTTTCTGAAGGGAGCAGTGGAACATGTTCCAGCAGAGGAAGCCAGAAAAGGCTGGTGTTCCATTATTTCCAGTGAAGGATAGATACCTCTGACCCATTTTAGATGCAAGACTCCTCAACAAGTTCCACTGAAAGGACTGGTTCAAGATGGTCACTGGACAAACCCTAGAGGCCTCAGAAAACCAGGATTGGCTGGTGTCTTTGGACATACAGTGCGCTTTGTTCCAGCCTCCCTTTGCTCCCAAGAGTATTCATGAAGGTTATGGCAGTGGTCATGGCTCATTGCCTTGGAAGCAGGTGCACGTTTTTCCTTACCTTGATAATTAGCTTCTGCGGGCAGATCAGAAGAGGGTGCTTTGTGGTACTTGTAAGCAATGTGCCATCTTCTACACACATTAGGCTTCTCCATCAACTTAAAGATGTACTTTCTGATCATTTCCAAACACTTGCAGCTTATAGGGGCAGTTCTGGTTCTGGAGAAAGGCAATGCCTTCCCACACAGGAGAGAGTGATGAGCATTCAGACCACAGTAGCACTCTTCCAGCAACAATGGGGACTCTGTGCTAGGTTTTTCTTAAGTATGTTAGAACTGGCGATGTCCTGCATCTTCAAAGACCTTGAAACTTGAGTTATGATGCAGTCTGTAGGGGTCCAAGTTCAATGGGGACATCATCCAGGTCTCCAAAAACCTGCATTGGTGGTGATCAACTTCCTTTTGAGGTGGAGTGGGACCATTCAGCAGCCTCTGCCCACTCATAGCATTGTCACGGAGGGGCAGCCCATCTCCAGGATCTTCAATGAGTGGTCTGTGGGAAGGCCCAGAGAAGTCCTTTCACATCAACCAATGGGAACCCGAGCAGTGCGTCTGGCATTGCAATGCTTTCATCTATCAGGGCTTTGACTTTCCAGTTCCCCACAAACTACCACACCCATGCAGTACAATACCATGATGGATGGTGTGCAGATGCTCAAGCTGTGCAAGAAGGCCATGCCGGTGTAGTTTTGGACGATCGAGAACGAGGTACCATTGATAGCATCACACTTTGCCGGTAGTCAGAACACCCAGTGGATGCCTTGAGTCGACACAAGTAGAAGATGAACAGGGAGAGCCGACAGGAGATATTCTCCAGGTGTATACAAGCCTACATGTTCGTGACCAGTTCGAGCAGGAAGTGTGAGACATTCTGCTCCAGGTAGTTTCTGCAGAGGTACCCTCTGGTAGACGTGCTAGTAATAATTTAGGAGTTTGGTCTGCTGTACATGCCCACCTCAAACGCCTCCCTTTTCTGGAGAGTAGAAGCTGAGCAGGACAACAATTAATTTTAGCCTCCGGCGTGGCAGCACAGTATCTGCTACCCAGCCATTTTGGACATGCTCCCACTCCGCAAGAGCCCTTTGTGAGATCTACTGACCCAATCATGTGGTAGGGTGCTTCACCCCAATGCCAGGAGTCCCAAACTTCATGCCTGGATGTTCAGAGGTGGAGGTGTAACGTTTGTGATCTTTCAGAAGACTTGATGCTCTCTGTGAAACCATCAGCCAAGTCAGTATGTGCATGTCACTGGTAAAAAGGTTGTGCTGGGATTGAGTGGAAGACCCGTTGTCTTGCTCCACCTGCACATTACTGTAATTTCTTTTTTCCCTGGCCAAGTCAGGCCACAATACAAACATGGTAAAAGGCTATTTGGCAGCCCATTCGATAATCAAGTGCACACCTGAGAAGGAGTCTTACTTTAAAATACTCATGGTATTGCAATTTTTGGTATCCTTCATGTTGGTCAGAAGGGTTACTAAGGGTTACTAAGGTGCAAGCATTGTCCTCTTCGCCTGAGATTCTTCAATTTTGGATTGTTAACTTTGTTACTGCCCCCCAACACCAGCCCCTGTCCCACATTGCGAGTATTAGCCTTACTCATCTGTCTTTGGGCAGACAATTGTGCTTAGTGGTTGAGTAGATCCTGTTTTGAGCAGAGGACTACCTTTTGCTTTTTGTTGCATGGCTAGGAATAACCGTGTCCACCGTAACCTTGAACAAAACATCCTTGGAATTGCCATTGACGTAGCTGAATATGGTGCCATATAAATAATGTGTCTAGTTTCGGTTGTACCCCAAGAGAAGTATTCTATTTTTGAGAAAGCCATGTAATTAATGAAGCTGTAGGCTGCCAGCATTAGGGGATTTCTAAACTTTGGATGGGGAGTCACCTTTTGTTTATTTTAGTTACAACTGTGCATGTTTCAGCTATTTATCAGTTGGTTTGCAGATAGCTTTTTTGCCAAGTTAAATTTGTGGGCATCAAAAGTAGGTGCCAGTTGACTCTAAAGAGGAGCAAAGTATCACCTTTGAAGAATGCAGAGCATACATGTTGACTCTTCCATGTGTAGTATTGTTGAGAATGACTCCATAATTCTATATAATGCTAATCAATCACATTACCTGTTTTCTATACTTATGTTTTCCTTGGAACATATAAAGCAGCGTTAGATAGGTAAGTGTGTGATGAATTTATTGATAACACAAATAATCAGGATGCGAGATCCTCACAAATCCACAGTTTTTGGACATATTTATTTCCATCTCAAAAACCAGTGTCTTGAATTTTATAGAAACTTTCGCTAAGCACGAAAGCGATACCGGACAGATTTCAATAAAAACATAGGGAAGTGCAGTTGTGCACCCTCATCGGGATATAGAAGATGAGTACCCTAGTGACAAGCACATGTGAGTATACGACGTAGGTGACACAAGTAACTCAGATCAGTGTTGCCCGTGGTTGTTCTTACGTGGTTATGTACGTGCATACACATGTGGTAAAATCATACACGTGCAAATTTGCTTTGGTTCCTCTCAGATTAACATATGCATGGATGTATATAGAGAAAACTTTCATTCATTGCTTGTGGCATTGTGACATTGAGACTGCCATCTATCCCACAGGCGCCAGCTCACTCAGCGCATGACAGTGCCGGTAATCCCTTACCTCCTACCTCGTAATGAGGCCCTATGTCTTTTCCGCGCCAGTTCCGCGGTTTGTTTGGAGATACTGTTGCCTCGCTCGAGGCTTTGCTATCTCGCCCCTTTTGATTTTTTTACCGCGGTCTGACTTGTGCTCTCCCCACTGCCCTTCTATGCGGCTCGGCTCTCCCTCACTGTTCCTTTACTGCTCTCTTTGCGGTCTGACTGGCTTTCCCTCCGCCTTCCTCCGTGGCACTGGTCTCGCTCTCTGTTTTTACTGCGTCCCATTGCAGTCTGCCTCAGTTCCCCGCTGCCTCACTGGGTTCTCGTTCTCTTTCACACTTGAACTCCTTGTCAGTCCGTGTGCATCTTTCTCTCTCCTTTTGCCTTACCCTTTTGTTCCTGACCGGTTCTACTTGGAGGCTCCCTCCTTCCTCACTACCTACTAGGCTACTTCCTGTCGTGGTACCAAGGTACCGGAACCCATATTCCACAAGAGTGTAACGGACTACCACCTCACAGGTCCTACTGTAGTCTCACCATTCTACATCTGTTGGAACTTTGGCCTTTTGGCAAACAGAATACCTGGATTCTTCTAAAGGTTTTTTTTGTGCCTTATGGCTTTTTCCCCTTCCCTGGGTTTGTTCCGGGAGCGAAGCCCATGCGTCGCTGTACTGATAAGCATCCATTGTGGCTTCCTCTCGCGGAAGACCTTATTTTCACCCGAAAAAAGGAAGTACTTGGAAAAAGAAGAAGAAGACCCAGCAAGACACCATCAGCTCAGGTGAGGAGGCGGGGGAATTAACAGATATTGAAGGCAAAGACTACTCAGTTGACACTAATGTCCCTCTCTACTAGCCTGACATTTCGGCGGTAAAAGGACTGTGTGGCCACCTTCCTCAGGACCTCTACTTATATTCTGACCCTGAAAAAAATTCTAAACTAAAGAAAATTGTGTGTAAACTACTTGCCCTCTGCAATGGTGGAAACAATTTAAAATAACTAGTTGTGTTTTACAAAACAATAAAAACACTACGGTTCCTTATGAAAAGCTAAATGTTTAAAATGTTTAATTTACTAACCTTGCATCGCACATTTACTCTCCTGACTTCCCAATGTCGCCAACTGATGGTTTCCTGGCAAAGGTTGTCTTACTATCTCCTTCCCCTGGTTAAAGAGATCATTGACATTTTGTTTATTGGGCTACGTGTAACATTCTGTTTTTTAATGCAGTTACATTACTAAGGTCTGACCCAGGATGTTTTGTTGGGTGACTATTTTCCTTTTATATACCTTCTAGGATATCTTAATTACAAAACGGGCCAAAAAGTTTATTTGTGGTGTTGGTATTAAGGTAGGGATAATGTGTTGTTTTCCATGAATCATGTGACCTCATCCCCACAGCCGCAGAGATGGAAGTCCTAGCCCCCATTCGATTGCCAAAACAATTCCCGCTATAAACAGTGTCCCTCTCGATTAAGTACAGGATATATGTGTATACTGGTACGTTAGGATGGTCACTCACCTGGATAGGAATCCTCTGGGGGATGCCAAGGGCCATACACAGTCCATGTTTTTAAAAGTTGTAAGCGGGACTCATACAGCTTGCTTGCAACGTGAATCGCTTTTGTTGTATCTGTTGCCTGGAAACATGGTACAAAGAGGCCACTCAATATGATGCGAAGTAATTGAGCATGAAATGGTTTGTAACAGAACTTTGTTCCATTGTGCTGCTATATTTCCTATGCTGCTTACCTTGTTACTGTTAAGTCCTCCTGCTCGATACGCAAGGCGGCTCTGCTGTTTGTCCCTCAAATACGGAGTTTGCGTTTTCACTCGGTTTAGCTTTTTATCTGGAAACAGAAAATGTTTCCAGTTGAGGGTCGTAATTCTGCGTGGCTCCTGTCTGGCTCTACTCACTGCCTCAGATTATGGCGAGTTACCGGTATTATTGTATTGTACGCCTATCTGGTTGAGGCCCTGTTTTTCTTCGCTGTGCGACTCTGGCTAAACTGCTGCTAATCTCAGCAGTGCTAATGTTGTCATGGAGACCCGATGTTGCACGTCTCAGTCTATACGTAGGCAACTCTCTTTCTTGTTGCCATGGATTAATGTTCACTGGGATCAGTGCGCCTGTGCTTTTGTAGTTCTATTTTAGCAAAACGCAAGCCGCCTGATTCACTCCCCGCTTCTCTCTTCCCGGTATCAGTTCTCTTAGTTCAGTCTTCCCATCCCCCCTGAAGCACTGCCTTGTGCACCCTCTTCTTAAGAAACCCTCTGCTGACCCCTCCTGCCCGGCCAACTATCGCCCAATCTCCATCACTCCCTTCCTGGGCAAGCTCCTGGAGAAACTGGCCATCTCCCAGCTGAATCGCCACACTGAATCTGTTGGTTGTCTTCATGACCATGACTCTGGCTTCAGAGCTGCCAGAAGCACGAAAACTGCTCCCCTGAACATCCGTGAAAACCTGCTCCAACCTTGACTCCAACACCCCGCGTGTCCTCATCTTGCTTGATCTCTCTTCTGCCTTTGATACTGTCAACCATGCCATCCTGCTGAACCGTCTCCGTGAGAACCTGGGTGTCACTGGTCAGGCTCTGGCGTGGCTGACCTCTTTTCTCTCCGACTGACCCTCGCAGGTCCAACTTGGGTCCTTCCTCTCCGATATCTTTTTCTCTACCTGTGATGTGCCCCAGGGATCTAACATCTCTCCCTGGCTGTTCAACCAATACCTAGCAGTCCTTGCCCACCGCATCGCCGCCCTCTGCCCCAATTTTCAGTGCTATGCGGATGATACCCAGCTCATTTTCAGGCTACCCTCAGCCTCCTTCTCACCTTCCCTCATCTCTGACTGTCTGTCTGCTATCCAGGAGTGGTGTGCCACCAATGACCTCTGCCTTAATGCCAGTAAGACTGAGATTTTACTCATTGGCACACCCACTCCCTCCTTCCCTGCAGCTCTCTGGCCGGCCTCTCTTGGCCCTCTTCCTGCTCCCACCTGCAAGGCTAAAAACCTCAGGGTCATCTATGACTCCACACTCTCCTTCCCTCCTCACATCTCTGACGTCTGTAGGAAGTCACACTACCAGCTACACCTCCTCAGAGGTATTCTTCCTTTCCTCTCCTTCCCTCAGAAGCTCACCGTCTCCAGAGCCCTGATTCTCTCTAGGTTGGACTATTGTAAATAGCCTTTATCTAAATCTACCTGCCTCTACCCTCCGCCGTCTTCAAATTACCCAGAACAGGACTGCGAGACTTGTCCTTGGCCTCAAGCCCAGGGATCGTATCTCTCCAGGACTGAAATCTCTGCACTGGCTCCCAGTGGCTGCGAGGATTAAGTTCAAAATCCTCTGCATTCTCCACAAGGCCTTCTGGGGCCTGGGGCCACAATATCTTCAACTCTCTCTTCCCAAATATCTTCCTTCCCGAGCTCTTCGCTCATCCTCCTCCAGCTCCCTCACGGTCAGTCGCTTTTCCAAGCAACGAGTTGGTGGTACATCTCTCTCTTCGGCAGGGGCCTCCTTCTGGAACAGCCTTCCCGCCTCCCTGAAACTTGAGGAGAACCATCTCCGGTTCCGGAAGCACCTCAGAACCTTCCTCTTTGCTTCTGCCTTCTCTCTCCCTCTCCCCTGTTGAATTCCTGGCTGAAACTGCTCTGGTTACCTGGCCACCCTTTCTGATCTCGGGCCCAGGCCCCGCCAATTGCACACCTGCACTGCCTCCCTGGCAACCCCTGCACCTGGGGACTGTTCTTCTGTGTTCCTACAGTCCCCCTACCTGCACTTATGTCTGCTCTTACCTTGCACTTGCCACCATCTTGCCGTTTTATTATCTTATTATTCTACTATCCCATGTACTGCACTTTCCCCCCTTCCTTCCCCCACGCACTTTTCCCTTTCTCCCATCCCATGCACTTGCGTGATCTGAATGACACCTGGCTAGTAAGATCGCTGTCTGTCTTCCCCCTGTTTCCCCTGCCTTGCCTCATCGTGCCTCGAAACACTTGTGTATAGGCGTGTTATTAATGCCATATCATATCATATCAGTTGTTAGTAGGGGGAGGGAGGAGTCATATATGCAATGTTCCCTGGTTTAGTAGAATGGTGCTCGTCTCACGGCAAAGCTCTATGGTGCTTCTTTATTGCATCATGCTGTTATAACATATTTCCATTTTGGGCTCAAGTTTAGCGAAGACGTTTTTAAAGCGGGGTATAAGTAGATATGGTGCTTCACCATTGTATATACACCATATTCCATATACCTCTGAAAAGATTAAATATGTGTTGTTTTAGATTTCAAACATGACTGCATGCACCTCCGTCCCATACATGGTAATCAACCCAGTTCTTTGTATATATGTTGAAAATAAAACATGAATGTATTCAGTTTCTCTCAGCTGCCATGTCTATTTCGGGAAAAGTAGCTCCTCATTGAGGCCCGTAATGTGTGATCCTAGTTTGTGGATCCACCATGCTTCCTTGTACAGGAATGTCCTATTTGTGTTCGATGAATTCTTTACCGTGTCCAGGATCCACCAGACTATGGACTATGGACTTGTGAGATAGTTTAGGGGCAACGTGCTCGCCTTGGAAGCAAGACGACACTGAGCAACATGGGTTATATCCCCGGGTCGGCGCTTAGAAACCTCTGGGTAGTAAGCGCATTATAAATGACCTATCATATCACATGTCATCCGCTTAGTGTGGGTGGGAAACATAGTGTTGCATCATGGGTGCTGTTAAAGTCCTGCATCATATTCATGAGCAATGTTCTCCAAATCTCTTGTGGGTTTGTCTGCTGGTCTGTCCCACATATTTCTTTCCACAGGGGCATTGTAGATAGTAGATTATGTTGGGTGTCTTGCAGTTTGAAAATTGCTTGAGTTCTCATTGGCTTCCCTCCACCGTAAATTATGTCACTTTTTTGGTAAACCTACACACTGCAATTTCCACAGGGATTGTGTCCTGTGATCTGTCTGAGGTTACATAATGTATTTTTAACGGCTTTCTTCTGAAACTACGCATGGGTCAAATACTCCTTTATGGTTTTGGATCTTTTTAGGGCCATTCCTGGAAGTGGTTCTTCTGGTGGGGCCAGTTTTACCAATGGCCAATACTTTTTGATTAAGGATCTTAATTTGGGTGCGTTTTGGCTGTATGTTGTGACACAGGTCATTTTTGTGCCTTCATGTTGTGTTGCTAGATTTATTTGGAGTCGGGAGTGCTTCACTCGAAGTGAACTTGCTCTTTTTTTGTGAATTCTTGTGTAATTTACTCAGTTATCCTCTAGCTTGTAATCTCTTAGTTAATGCTGTTGCGTGTTTTTAAAGTCATTGAGGCCAGTGCAGTTTGTTCACACCCTTAAACATTGTCCGTAAGGAAGGTTTTGCTAAGGGGTAATGGGTGGAAATTCCTATATTCCAACAAAGCATTACTGTCAGTCTCTTCTCTGAATAGAGAACACTGCAAGATCACATTTCGGTTGCTGTTTTTGAGGTCCAGGAAGTTAATTTCTTCTTTGCTCCAATTTATCGTGAATCATATTTGGGGATCCTGTTCATCGGCCCACTAAAGAATTCATCTAGTTGTGTTTCAGTGCCTCTCCATATGAAGATGATATCATCTATAAACCTCCTCCACTTGTGTATTTTTTGTATGAAGGGATTTGTTGCTGAATATATGTATTTCTCTTCAAAGTTGGCCATGTAGATGATTGCGAGACTGGGGGCAAACGTTGCCCCCATTGCAGTCCCATTCACCTGTTTGTAGAACGTATTATCATACTTCAAAAATTTCTTTGTCAAGGCTATCCGAAGGAGTTCTAAGATAAATCCAACTAGCACCTTGGCAGGTCATGTATGGTCAATTGTCGATGCACACACTCCAGGGCTTCCTCCTGGAGGATGCTCATATATATGGCAGTTATGTCCATTGTGACAAGTAGTTCTTCACTCAAGTTAAACTGTGTCTCCTCAAAGCAACTAATCGTGGCCGTACTATCTTGTAGATATGATCTAGTGAGCATACTGGATGGTTTCAACAACAATATAAACATTTGTTGATTGGTTCAAAGATTGATCTACAACCCAAGATGATGGGGCATCCTGGTAGGTTGTCCAGGTTCTTGTGGATCTTAGGTAAAGCATAAAATAGTGGAGTTCTTCCCTCCGGATGGTTCAAATATTTGAATTCCTTTTCTGTAATCCATTACCTTTCAAGGCCCAATTGTCTTGCTTCAAGTATGCATTGTTTTATACCAGGTGTCAGATCCCTTTCTAGAGGTTGATAGTTTTCTTGGTTTTGGAGCAGAACCATGACCATGTCAAGATATTGTTGATTGGTTTGTATTACAATCCCCCCTCCCTTGTCATCTGCTTTGATTGTTAGGTCTGTGTTCGAGGTAAGTTTCCTGATAGCAAGTCTTTCAGAGCTGGTTATATTATGTTTTAATCTTGTTTTTTATTTTTATTTTTATAATCCTGCTTCTCTTTTAAGACACATTTCTCAAAGGTCCCAATTTCTTTAGACATCTGGTTTCCTGTTGGATTGAACGTTGACATGTATTTTTTAAACCTGTATCCTCCTTGTCAAATTCTTCATCCACGTTCTTCCTGTGTGAGTTCCATGCTAGATAGGTAAAAAGAATTGGTAGCTCCAAGTTTGCCTCTACCACCTGGGTTTTTCTCCTGTGTGGTCGTCCCATTCTGGGGCCCTGATTCCAGAATTCTATGTTTTGGTTGGGACCCCATGTTCTTCCTCTGGGGTTCCCCCTGCCTAAAAAGACCTTTGTGGTGCTCTGTTCGTGATTTGGTTGTAGTCCCATGTATCCTGTATGCTTGACTCTGAGCCAGATGAGCCCGAGAAGGTCACCCACTATCTGTGTGGTTTTTGTGAATATTGCAGTGTATTGGTCAGTTCCTTGGTTCTATTTTCTAACCAAACATCCGTAAGGTATAGGAACACTACTTCCAGCTTAAATTCTGTCAAATATTTTGCCAGTTTCTTTGACTTTTTATTTATTGTGATTGTTTGGTCAATTTGTGTATTAATTTCAATTAGTTTTTCTCTTGCATTGATCAAAGGTGCGTTTTCACTAAACTTAATTTCTTCCTGATCTAGTTCTATTTGTATCTTGTCACACGTTCTTTGCGCTGTCATGATGGTCAGGACCATTAGGTCCCTGCTACATTTAATAGAAATCTGGCTGAAATTTGTTCTGTATTCTAGATCATCCAGAAATAGTACTGGTTCATTTCTAATTATCAGCCCCTGAGGTATGGTATTTGATTTCAAGTACTTGCGGAGGAAATGTCCATGTACCTTCGTCCTGAAACATTTCTTTTTGAGTCTCAGGAGATCATCGCCTGAGACCCCTCCTGGTATTAGAGCATTGCCTCCCGTTGGATTAAACAAAGACAGGCCTCTGAGTATCTCCTCCGTCTGCTCCTCTGTGTAACTAAGGGTGTTACGTTGGGTCTCCATGACGATGTTAACACAACTGAGATTAGCAGCGGTTTAGCCAAAGCCGCACCAAGAGGGAAAAAAACAGGGCCTCTAACAGGTAAATGTACCATACAATAATACCAGTAAATTCACATAATCTGAGGCAGTGAGTAGAGCCAGCCATGAGCGACGCAGAATTACGACCCTCAACTGGAAACATTTTCTGTTTGCAGATAAAAAGTGTAACCGGGTGAAAACACGGACTCCATATTTGAGGGACAAACTGCAGAGCTGCCTCACTTACTGAGCAGGAGGACTTAACAGAAACAAAGTAAGCGGTATAGGAAATATAGCGGCATAATGGAAACAAGTTCTGTTATAAACCATGTCATGCTCAATGGCTTCGCATCATATTGAGTGGCCTCTTTGTACTATGTTTCCAGGCAACAGATACAACAAAAGTGATTCACGTTGCAAACAAGCCATAAGAGTCCCTCTTAAAATGTTTAAAAACATGGAATGTGTATGGCCCTAAGCATCCCCCACAGGATCCCAATCTAGGTGAGTGACCATCCTAACGTACCAGTATACACATATACCCTGTACTTAATAGAGAGGGACACTGTTTATAATGGGAGTTGTTTTGGCAATCAAATGTGTGCTAGGACCTCCATCTCTTCGGCTGTGGGGAGGAGGTCACATGATTCATGAAAAACAACACATTCTCCCTACCTTAATGCCAACACCACAAATAAACCTTTTGGCCGATTTTGTGATTAAGATATCCTAGAAGTTATAGTCACGCAGCAAAAAGTTCTGGATCAGACCTTGGTAATGTAACTGCATTAAAAAAACAGAATATTACATGTAGCCCAAGAAACAAAATGTCAATGATCTCTTTAACCAGGGGAAGGAGATAGTGAGACAGCTTTTGCCAGGAAACCATCAGTTGGCGATATTGGAGTAGTGCGGAGAGTAAAAGTGCGATGCGAGGTTAGTAAATTTAAAATTTTAAACATTTAGCTATTCGCAAGGAACCGTAGTGTTTTTAATCTATATAAATAAAAATGTAAATGTTAGTTTGTTCAAAATCTTAAATCTCTGAAAGTTCCTCACTGATTGCTTTGAAATTTTGACACAACGTTGCATTCGAATAGGCGCGTGTTTTTATATATGTACTATACATAGATGTCACACCTCTGACAGGTAAAAACATGCTTTTCCTGAAAAACAGCACCATCTGTTGGATGTAAAAGCAACACACGCTAAAGTAAATATTTTACAATTCCATTTCAATGTTTCCGATTTAGAATTGTTCAAATACGTGCCGCGGAAGCACCGGAGCGACGTGCAGCCAGACTTCAGGATGCACGGTTGCGAGCACAGCGATTGCGTTCTGCAGCTTCAGATCTGCTTCATTCTCAACAGAATGAACGCGACAGGCTGAGAGTGGCTGAAAGACATCAACGAGAAACAGCAGATCAGCATCAAACATGACTCCGTGCTCAGCAATCACGCGATTACAATCACCTTGCATTCCGGTACAACCAGCTGATGATTATAGTTTGAGTCGGCATGTTCTCATCGGCACCATGACTGAAGTGTGTCCTTATTGCAAGGCTCTGAAATTTAATGGAGAAACGAAAGAAAGGTGTTGTGCCGTTGGGAAAATTAAACTGCCTCAACTTGGAGAACCGCCAGAGCCATTAAAAACTACACACAAGCATTGTGAAATTAAACATATTAGAAATGTGCGCTTTTGCTTTTCTTTCTATACCATTTAACCAGACTGAGCCACAGCAACGCGTGGCTGGGGACAGCTAGTATTTTATAAAAAACATAACTAGTTGTTTTAAATTGTCCCCAGCATTGCAGAGGGCAGGTAGCTTACACACAATTTTAATTTATGTTGCTTTTTGAGGGTCTGAATATAACTAGAGGTCCTGAGGAAGTTGGCCACACAGTCCTTTTACTGCTGAATGTCAATCTAGCATAGAGGGAAATGATGTCCTCCTTGCAAGCCAGGAATAAAAGAGAAAACACACCAATTGAGCTTTGTAGACGTAGACCCGATTTGTTGGAAATGAAATAAAAATACATGTGCACTTGGGTGATTAGCGGGAGTAGAGCAGAGAAATAGGTCCACTGCTTTGATTTGTTTGTGTTCTTTTTGGAGATAAGCAATGATTGTATGTTCTGTTGTTTTGAACTAATTAATGTTCCAATTTGTTTAAATGTGTTTAAAAACCAAAAAGTAAAATTGGTCAAAGTAATATAGAGCATGAGGCATCGAAATAACTACATGTCAGAAGGAAAAAGGTTGCCAACAGGGGATTCAGGTTAAATGTTGAGCACAACAATTATGCAAAAATGAAAAGATACGAATAAATGATATTTATTTTTTGCTTAAACACAGTGTTCCGCAAAATCATTTGTTTTCATTTAATGAAATATAAGTATTTTTAAAATAAGGATGAACTAGGTAAAAGTGTTAGGCATACTTTTGTTAAAAAAAAGTGTCTACTATAACAACATCTGCCAAGGAGGAGACGAAAAGGGTTGCTGGTGGAAAGGATGCCTATCTGAACAGTGCCTCGAGTTTAAAACAAGAGAATTCTGATTCCTTACTCATATCCTGGAATACCTTTGACATGATTATATTCACAGATTACCTATCAACCGAGAAGGAACAGCATTGTCTGATGGACACTGTGCATGCAAATCAAATTGTCACTGACATATTGGAATCTTTAGAAATTCCTTGCTGAAAGAAAATGCAACGATTAATGTTGAGGTCCAGGAAAAAAGCTACAGCAATACCATTTGTCTGCCTGAGGAAAAGAAAACTAATTTAGTGTGGAAGCCGGTGCCAGTTTCATTTTGTTGACTGAGCCACTGATGCTGCAGATTACCCACGGCACACAACCGATTGAGCTCATTTCCAGGAACCTGAGTTTGCAGCCACCCTCTCCACTCATGAGTGTGGCAGCTATGATCTAGTGGCAGCCTGTTTTTTTGTTTTTCTCTTCAGCCTTGGAATAGGGCTCAGAGGCACGCAAAGGTCCATGGCAGGCCTAATAATCAGTTTGAAGAATGCATTGAAGTTGCTCTCCTGCTCACCCACAGGTCTTCAGAAACCTACTAGGAAATTATCCCCAACTACTCTTTAAGGCAGGCCACAGCCCTGAATTGTTCTCAGCGCACCTCGGGGTGGCTTGCCTTCCCTAGCCCCCCACACCCCTTGCTGTTGGAGGGTATCCAGTCCTCCTCCCTGCATGTGGTTGAGCGATGAAAGGGGGGTTGACTGTAAAGGATCAGTTTGGGGACTGATGCCTATAAGGTAAGCATATGCACCTACAAAATGGAGCCTTGATGATTATTCCCACAGGGTACATTTTTGTTCCTTCTTAAAGTAATATAGTAAAACACGCCACAACAGTAATCATATTGACTTTTACTTTGTGTGTTTTTTTTTACATACTTGTTATCGTTTCCAATTCTCTAAGTCTATTTTATTAACTTTATGTTCCCAAGAGTAAGGGCCTCATCATACATTTTATGGTGAGGGAAAAGTGCTGGTAAAAGTGGCAGTAATTCTGTGACCTCCACTTTCCCCGCACCGTAAAACAGGTTTGCTCATGGGGCTACCTTTGGCCAAGAGCTGGAGATAAATCAAGCCCCCACCTTGCATGGTGGTCCCTGCTAGATTACCTGTTGAAAGAGGCATCGCTTCAGCAATCTTTGCCCCTAGTGGACCATGGTCGCTGGTGTATCCTTGAAAGTCTGGGGTGCTCACCAGCAAGATCTGACAGTGAATTGCTTGTGGTCCTCCTCTGAGTCTTGGGAACACATCCACTACTGGGAACTGAGGGCATGCATTACTTCAATAAATTGGGTGGTGTAGGTGTTACGCTCACCTGGTATCCACAGGGACGTCACCCAGCTGGGTTACTCGTTGGTATGCCTCTCAGCTTCGCCCTGATGTGGTCTGCAGGGAAGGTTCTGCCTTGTGGTAGACTTAGGCGTGCACTCCGTCCTGCCTTCTTTGCAGGGGCACGTTGTCTTTCATGGGCGAGTGCGGTCCAGTTACTTCACTGACGCCGGCCCGTTTGATATTGTTCAGGTAGGTCTTATTGCTGTTCTTTAGTTTTGTTGCTATCCTGCATGCCTTTCTTTGTTTAAAATGTCTCTTTTTTCTCCCTTAGGTATGCAGAGCTTCAGCGCGGTGAACTGGCTTGGTTGAGCCCCGCTGGTAAATGATGGCGCATTAAGAGCGCTATGATGCGGTAGGTAAGCGCTATGTGCAGCGCTGCAAAGTCTTCTCTTTGCTAACCTGTGTTTTCCTTCCTTGTAGGTCACAGTGTTCTTCAGCGCGAGTGGAATGTCCAGAGTGGTGCCAGCCGAGAGGCGACCAGCCAGGTAAGCCTTTTGAGCAGTTCGTAATTTGTAAATGTCTTTACAGCTTTCTTTAATGTTGCCTCTCTCTTCCTCTTTCAGGTCGTTCTGTCCGGGAGGCGTGCAGGTTCGAAAAAGCTGTTCTCAGTAGCTGCAAGTGTTTAAAGATGAAGACTGCAGGTAAGATGCTGCTGCTAATGATGTTCCTTTTGTCTCCTTGCAGGTTGTGCTTCTCCACGGTTCGAGGGAATAGCTGGACACGGTGAGCGTTAAGTTGCAAGATGCAAAATAACATGAAACATGTTCTGCAGTCAGGGTGTGGTTTATATAGCCCAGGTAAAGTAGTACCAGGGAAAGTAGTTCCAGGCCTGCCACACCGAAAACACTAGACCGCATAGCTTGGTTCTTAGGGACCAAGCTATGTGGATGCCTCCATGTTGGCTGACAATACAATAAAGTAGTTCCCAAGCACATTGTTGTTCATGGTGCATGAGCCTGGTGCCATAGGCGCCAGGACTGGCTCCATGAGGGCTTTTGAAGAGGATGCCAGGCTGTACAGGCCCGAGTACTGACTCCACCAGAGGGGGTTTTGGGCAAGGGTCGTGACAGCACTCCCCCCTAAAGCCCCTCCCATGGTGTTCCTTCTGTCTGGCCCAGGTTTGGTTGGGAAGTTCGATGGAATTTCCTGATTAGACATGGTGCGTGGATATTCTCACTGGGCTCCCAGGATCTATCTTGTGGTCCAAATCCTTTCCAATTGACAAGATGATATAGCTTGGCCCTAGAGTATTTAGAGTCCAAGATATCTTTGACTTCGAATTCTGGTTCTCCGTCAACAAGTATGGGTTTAGGTGGTGTCCCAAACCGTGTGCCGGGTTGCATTGGTTTCAGGAGGGACTGTCATGATCCCTGCCTCCAAGGGGTCAGGACTTGCCCCACGACCTTGGAAGCAGGCCCATGACTCTGATCCCAGGAACCAGCCAGTCCCTATAGGGACCCTATGGACCTTGTCCTGGCGCCAGTGGCGCCAGGCTCATGATGGTGACTGGTCCCGGCACAGGAAGCGCCGGGCTCATATTAGATAAGAGTGCTTGGTGGACCTACCTGTAGCAGACCATGCTGCTTACTTACCAGCTAACTGGTCTCCTGATCCTTCTCTGCCTGGAACTACTTTTTCTGTCTGGGTGGAGCAGGAGCCACTCCCTGGAAGCAGAACACAGGAACTCTTCTAGAAATCTGGAACTCTTTTCTTACCTGGGTGGGGCCGTGGAAGGAGACGCCTAAGCACTACAGAAGGCTATTTAAACCACACCCGATTGGTTTCACGTGCTTCGCGTTATTCTGCATCTGCAGCAGGACGCTCACCGTGTCAGCTCCAGGAAACCTCCAGCTCCAGATCCTGTGAACACGAAATAACCTGCTGGAATCCAATCTTCAGTCTTCTTCAGTCTTCTGCAGCTCCTGCAAAACAAAGGCACAGGTTAGGCTAAAGTAAAGGCAGTGAATCTACTTACCTAATCCAACGGCAGCATCCAAGGCGCCTTTCTCTGCCTTTCTCTTCCGGCATCCGACATCTGCAAAGAGAGAGAACATCGGTCAGTAATATTCAACTACAAGTTCTGCTTACCTGTGTTACGCCCGTTCCAACTCAGCTCGCGCTGCATTCCGGCACCTGCAAGGCAAGATACATCGGTTAGTAACGCTTAGTTACAAGACTGCTTACCTGTGTTATGTTCGCTTTCAATCTGTTCGCGCTGCACCTCAGCACCTGCAAAGACAAAAGAGATATTACGGAGCATTCTCCAGCGCTAGTGCAGTCTTTCTACTTACGTGCCATTAGAAGGATAATCTTCATCACAGCATCTGAAAAGGGAAAGACATAGACTTTACAGACTTAAGACTTTTGAAAGAGAAGAGAACAATGCAAAAGGAACTTTAATACTTACAAGGCACGCTCGTGCATTAACGGCGTCTTCGCTCTCAGCAAATCCTCTGCTATCAAGAGGCAGAGCTCGCATCCAGTGAAGCAACTGGATCCAGCGCCCCTGCACAAGACGCAGGATGGAGAGCCCGGCATTTACCTATATAAGGTAAGCGCAATATCAACCCAGTTCCACGGGGTAAGAAAGGGCGAGAGGGGCTAGGAACTTTCCGAACCTTCCAAACACTAATACCTTGGTTTACCCTTGCAGACATCTCACTCTTCAGCTTAAACTGTCGGTGGGAAGGGGGCCCAGTCCGGGAGCAAAACGAACCCTGCGCCTAACACTGAAGACAGTATCCTCGCCAGATCAAGACCTGCGCCTCTGGGGGAACCAGGTGAGCGTTCCAGAACGCGAAGCCTTACCACAAAATTCCCGCCCAGGCGCAATGGAAACCTCAGACACAGACCAGTTGGCCCAATTACTCGGGGAGTTGAGGGCGGAAGTACACGCTGCACGTCAGGAAACAAATGCCCTAAGGAGGGAGTTAGTGGTCTCCAAAGAGCGAACAGACGATTTGGCTAGACAATTGCTGCAAGCCCAAGCTGGACAAACTCCTCTACCAACCCCAAGTGGGGGCCACGCTCCTCCAGCTTCCTCGAATCCGGTACAAATCAATCTACCAGGAAATATACCTTTGGCCCGCCCGAACGCTTTTCAGGTGATTCAAAAAGGTTTGCTGTGTTCTTCAATCAATGTCGCTTGCACTTTTTGTGCAGACCCGCCGCTTTTCCAACGGACCAGGCTAAAGTGGCCTTCGTGCTCTCTTATCTCAGTGGCAGTGCCGCAGATTGGTCTGTTCCTTTAGTGTCTCAAGATGACCCCATTCTCCATAACTTCCAGGACTTTCAAGCCAGTATGGAGAAACTGTTCGCAAGGCACTATCAGGGACAGGCCTTGGACAATGAACTTCTTTCACTACGACAGGGCAATCAAGATCTTCTGACTTATATTGCATCATTTAACAGACTAGTGGTGGAAACCGGATGGCCGGAGGATAAGAGGATCACACTGTTTTACAGAGGTCTGCGTGGGGAATTAAAAGACGTTCTGGCTGAAGTGGTAAATCCTCCACAAGACTGTTCCGAATATATCGATCTGGTAGTGCAATTGGATCATCGACTACAGAATCGGAAAGCCGATCGATCCAGATTTGAAACCCAACCTTTTTCAAGGCCACAAAGTTCTACGAAAGGAACTGATTCCGTGGAACCCATGCAAATAGGGGGTGTAAAAGGACCTTTAACCCAAAAGGAGAGGGAAAGGAGGAGACAACTGCAATTATGCCTCTATTGCGGAAACTCAGGGCACTTTCTTCGAGATTGTCCAGTGAAGCCCAAGAAGAAGATAGTAGGGGCGTCTGATAAAGGTACCGAGAATTCTGAGCCGGGAAACGACCTCGCCCGGCAAGTGTAGAGGTCCGCTTGCCGAGCGTTAAAACCAGTTCTTTGACCTCGCATTTCATCATGCCCATGGTCCTCGTGAGTCCTGAACAACCTAATCGTATGCATGCCATTAAAGCATACATTGATAGTGGCGCAATCGGGAATTACTTGGACTGTGAGCTGGCCGCCAGGATGAATCTATCTCTTTGTCCAAAGACGGTGAAAGACGTCATTACCACCGTGGATGGGACGGAAATAGCTTCCGGACCCGTAACTCACACCACCATGGAAGTAACGTTAGTAAGCCAAGATGGGCATCAAGAGAAGATCGTGTTTGATGTGATCAAGGCCCCTCAGTTTCAAGTCATCTTGGGAGTTCCTTGGTTGGAGAAACACAATCCTCAAATTGATTGGCGAGCAAAGACAATCCGGTTTCCAGAATGCGCTTCTACCTGCTACCCTCAGCTCTCCACCAAACTAGCTGCAACTGTTTCTGAGAGTCCGCAACTGCCTCCTGAATACCAGGAATTCCAAGATGTCTTTCGGAAAGACCAAGCTAATTCTTTGCCTCCCCACAGATCATACGACTGTCAGATAGACCTGATTCCCGGATCCACTCCTCCGTGCAGTCGGATTTATGCCCTTACTGAACCTGAAAATCTCCACCTAAGGCAATATTTGGACCAGTACCTGGCTAACGGATTCATCCGTCCTTCGAAGTCCCCGGCCTCCTCAGCTCTGTTCTTCGTGCCAAAAAAGGAGGGAGACTTAAGAACGTGTATAGACTACCGTGCCCTGAACCAGATTACAATTAAGAACAGGTATCCATTGCCATTGATCCCAGAACTACTTGACCAAGTCAAAAACGCCTGCATATATAGTAAGTTAGACCTCAGAGGAGCCTACCATTTGGTGCGAATAAAGGAGGGCGATGAATGGAAGACGGCCTTTCGTACCAAGTATGGACTGTTCGAGTATCAAGTGATGCCCTTCGGGTTGTGTAACGCACCGGCCGCATTCCAGTTCTTTATGAATGACGTGCTCCATGAACTCATTGATGTGTGTGTAGTTGTATACATTGACAACATTCTGGTTTATTCGTCCTCTGAGGCAGAACACCGAAAACATGTAACCGCAGTACTGGAGAGGCTCCGCAAACACAAACTTTTTGCAAAATTAGAGAAGTGCGTCTTTCATGTTACTGAGGTCGAATTTCTGGGATTTATTTTGTCACCTAACGGAGTTCACATGGACTCGAGGAAAGTAGATGCAATAATCAAGTGGCCCTCACCATCATCTGTAAAAGGGGTTCAAAGTATGTTGGGCTTCGCCAACTTCTATCGCAGGTTTATTCCAGACTTTTCTCGGGTAGTCCAACCCATTACAGCTCTCCTCAGAAAAAACAAACGTTTTGAATGGTCTACCGAGGCAGAACAAGCCTTTCAGGAGCTAAAGACTAAATTTACCTCCGCCCCGATTTTAAAACATCCCCGCCCGGAACTACCTTACATCGTCGAGACCGATGCCTCCAGCCTTGCTATGGGAGCAGTGCTTTCACAAAGAGATCCAGAAACCAACCAGTTGCACCCCGTGGCGTTTTGGTCTCGCAAATTATCAGCCCCAGAAATCAATTACACCATTACCGATAAGGAACTGTTGGCTATTAAGTCCGCCTTTAAGGCCTGGCGGCATTATCTCTTAGGAGCCCGACACACAGTAACTGTCATTACTGACCATCGTAATCTACAGTATCTTAAATCAGCCAAAGCTCAATCCTCCAGACAACTTCGCTGGGCATTATTTTTTGCCGAATTTGATTTTATAATCACCTACCGACCAGGCAATAAGAATGGTAAAGCGGATGCCCTCTCTCGAATCGGAGTAGAGGAACACATGGTTAACCCTGAGCTCGTACCTATTATTCCTGAACAAAGAATCCTGGGTTTGATCAGCATGCAATCCATTGAAGAAATTGAAACCCAGGTTAAACAACTTGTAACTCCAACGGACATACAAAAATGGCAGCTTCAGGGGGAAGACTTCACAGTAAAGAACGACTTATTATACTTCAAGGAACGACTTTATCTACCCTGTACCAGCTTACAAAATCAAGTCATCTCTTGTTATCACGACTCCTTAATGGAAGGACACCCGGGTATGGCCAAGACCTCGGAAAAGGTCAAGCGTCACTTTTGGTGGCCATCTTGGAGAAAAGACATCAGAAACTTTGTCATGTCCTGTGGAGTGTGCGCCCAGAACAAGAGTCCTAAGGAAAAACCAGCAGGCCTCTTACAACCACTTGAAATCCCACCTCATCCCTGGCATACCCTTTCCATGGACTTTATCACCGACTTACCTCCCTGTTCCGGATACAATACAATCCTGGTAATCGTAGACTTATTTTCAAAAATGGCACATTTCATCCCACTAAAGGGGTTACCGTCAGCAGCAATCCTGGCTCGAGAATTTCTTGAAAACATTGTTCGGTTGCACGGCTTTCCTTCAGTTTTAATCTCAGACAGAGGAAGTCAATTCATCTCCCACTTCTGGCGGAGTTGCTGTCGGTTAGCTCAAATTGATGTGAGGCTTTCCACCAGTCACCACCCACAAACCGATGGTCAGACCGAAAGGACCAATCAGACTTTGGAACAGTACCTACGCTGCATGCTGCAACAGACAGGAGGAACCTGGAAGGACATCCTTTGGATAGCCGAGTACGCTTACAATAACTCAGTCCACTCTGGAACCGGAAAGACCCCGTTTTTTCTTTTGTATGGTAATCATCCTCGAACCTCTAACCTGGATCCACCTCAGGATCTTGGAACACCAGCAGTTGACCACCTACATTCAACCATCACCCAAGCCTTCAAGGAAGCTACTACCCACCTTCAAAGGGCCAAGGAACAATACAAGAAAGGAGCAGATCAACATCGAAAGGAAGCCCCTCAATACCAAATAGGAGATCAAGTCTGGTTATCCACCAAATATTTACCCCTAAAGGGACCACGCACCTTTAACCCAAGATACCTGGGACCCTACTCTTTTACTGCCATAATAAATCCAGTAGCGGTCAAGTTGGATTTACCCCCTCACATGAAAATGCACCCAGTCTTCCATGTTTCACTACTAAAACCTGTTCAACCAGAAACCCGATTGACTAAATCTCCTGAACCTATCCTAGTTGACGGAGAACTTGAGTTTGAAATCAAAAATATCCTGGATTCCAAGATCTCCAAATCAAAACTACACTACCTGATTGACTGGAAAGGCTACGGCCCCCAAGAAAGATCTTGGGAACCTGCAGAACATGTACATGCACCCCGACTAATCAAGAAATTTCATCGGACATTTCCTAACAAACCAAGACCTCCGGAGAAGTCAACCTTGGGAGGGGCCTTGAGGGGGGGTGCTGTCATGATCCCTGCTTCCAAGGGGTCAGGACTTGCCCCACGACCTTGGAAGCAGGCCCATGACTCTGATCCCAGGAACCAGCCAGTCCCTATAGGGACCCTCTGGACCTTGTCCTGGCGCCAGTGGCGCCAGGCTCATGATGGTGACTGGTCCCGGCACAGGAAGCGCCGGGCTCATATTAGATAAGAGTGCTTGGTGGACCTACCTGTAGCAGACCATGCTGCTTACTTACCAGCTAACTGGTCTCCTGATCCTTTTCTGCCTGGAACTACTTTTTCTGTCTGGGTGGAGCAGGAGCCACTCCCTGGAAGCAGAACACAGGAACTCTTCTAGAAATCTGGAACTCTTTTCTTACCTGGGTGGGGCCGTGGAAGGAGATGCCTAAGCACTACAGAAGGCTATTTAAACCACACCCGATTGGTTTCACGTGCTTCGCGTTATTCTGCATCTGCAGCAGGACGCTCACCGTGTCAGCTCCAGGAAACCTCCAGCTCCAGATCCTGTGAACACGAAATAACCTGCTGGAATCCAATCTTCAGTCTTCTTCAGTCTTCTGCAGCTCCTGCAAAACAAAGGCACAGGTTAGGCTAAAGTAAAGGCAGTGAATCTACTTACCTAATCCAACGGCAGCATCCAAGGCGCCTTTCTCTGCCTTTCTCTTCCGGCATCCGACATCTGCAAAGAGAGAGAACATCGGTCAGTAATATTCAACTACAAGTTCTGCTTACCTGTGTTACGCCCGTTCCAACTCAGCTCGCGCTGCATTCCGGCACCTGCAAGGCAAGATACATCGGTTAGTAACGCTTAGTTACAAGACTGCTTACCTGTGTTATGTTCGCTTTCAATCTGTTCGCGCTGCACCTCAGCACCTGCAAAGACAAAAGAGACATTACGGAGCATTCTCCAGCGCTAGTGCAGTCTTTCTACTTACGTGCCATTAGAAGGATAATCTTCATCGTCACAGCATCTGAAAAGGGAAAGACATAGACTTTACAGACTTAAGACTTTTGAAAGAGAAGAGAACAATGCAAAAGGAACTTTAATACTTACAAGGCACGCTCGTGCATTAACGGCGTCTTCGCTCTCAGCAAATCCTCTGCTATCAAGAGGCAGAGCTCGCATCCAGTGAAGCAACTGGATCCAGCGCCCCTGCACAAGACGCAGGATGGAGAGCCCGGCATTTACCTATATAAGGTAAGCGCAATATCAACCCAGTTCCACGGGGAAAGAAAGGGCGAGAGGGGCTAGGAACTTTCCGAACCTTCCAAACACTAATACCTTGGTTTACCCTTGCAGACATCTCACTCTTCAGCTTAAACTGTCGGTGGGAAGGGGGCCCAGTCCGGGAGCAAAACGAACCCTGCGCCTAACACTGAAGACAGTATCCTCGCCAGATCAAGACCTGCGCCTCCGGGGGAACCAGGTGAGCGTTACAGGGACACATGGAATACCGGGTGGATGTCTAGATTAGGTGATAAATCCAGTTTCACGGCTGCTGGGTTGATAATTGCCTTAATGGTATAGGGTCCTAAGAATCTGGGATGAAAGGTCCGGGTTCCCTTGATGGTGTTAATGATAGTGTCACAATGGCGCTGCGTACCTGTTCGTCCGGTTTGGGGCCTCGAAGATGATGCCAGTCTGTCTGATGATCTGTGGAGATGTGACTGATGGCGCGGGAAACCAGCCCAGCTCCCGCCGAATGGAACCGGATTGGAGGTGAACCGGCTCCCAACGCCACGGGTTCGCTCACCCCTGATTAGCATGGCGTCGGGACAGTGCAAGCACTGACAGGGGGAGCCTCCTTGTTGATAATTCAGGGTCCACAGAAGGCAATAGGATCCGGGTTGGAAGCTGGCGAAGACCAGAAGGCTTGTAGTAGAATAGTTCTTCCAAGTATCAGCAACAAGGCAGCTAGAGACAGAGGCAGGCAGGCAAGGAGAACCAGAAGGAGCAGTAGGACCCAGGACCAATAGGAAAAGGCCAGCGGGGGGAACCACCCCAAAACCAGAATGGGAGCCAGGAAGAACAAGGATCCCCAACCCCAGGAACGGAAGGAGAAGGGAACAGGGGAGAGACTAGAAGGGAACCAGGAGGGATAACAGGCAGGAACAAGGGCAAGGCAGAAGGACTCAGGAAAAACCAGTAAGTAGAACTAGGAACCAGCGTAGACACGGTCCGAAACAAACCGCGTTGAGACGCAGTTTGAATAAGAACCGGGGCTCCTTATATGTGGCCAGCAACACCTGGGAGGCTTGCCACGCAAGCCGTGCTGTTTCCCAGGCATTGGTCTGCCCACAACGAGGCTTGGGCCGCAGGATCCCCAAACCGAGCACTCTGCACACTGTGCATGCGCGGAGAGTGGAGAGCGGCCGCCCGCGCATGCGCCGAGCAACGCGCACAGAAGACCCGGAAGCGCCCGAGACCCAGGACAGCACCGGGCCCCGAAGACGGAAGCGCTGGTACACCCTCCAGGACGGGGAGCGCCGCAGCAGGTAAGGGAGCCCCAAGAGAGGCGGCATGACAGATGGGTACGAATTTAGCGGCTAACCAAACTTTGTCTCCTACTTGATAATCAGGGGCCTTTTTCCAGTGTTGGTCGGCGAATCTCTTTTGTTTTTCTTTGGCATGAAAAAGGTGTTCCTTTGCCCTTTTGAAAGCCTGAGTAATAGTTGTGTGTAGAGTCTTTACCGCTGGCATTTCCAAGCTGGCTGGAAGGTCTAGTTCAGAGGTACGTGGATGTCTGCCATGAAGGGTATAGAAGGGCGTTTGTCCCGTGCTTAAATGCAAAGAATTGTTATATGCATATTCGGCTATCCATAGTAGGTCTTTCCAATTCCTTTGTTCGTGGTGCAGCATGCACCGTAAATATTGCTCGAGTGTCTGATTGGTTCTCTCAGTTTGGCCATCCGTTTGGGGATGGTGACTGGTAGATAGCCGAACGGCGATATGCGCCATTGCACAGCATTTTTTCCAGAAGTTTGAAATAAACTGGCTGCCTTGATCAGAGACCAGAACCGAAGGGAAGCCATGTAGCTTAACCACGCCCTCCAGGAACACTTTTGCTAAAGTGGCTGCGTCTGGGAGGCCTTTGAGAGGAATTAAAGGGGCCATCTTCGAGAATAAGTCCACAACTACAAGGATGGTGTTGAACCCTAGGCTTGGAGGTAGATCAGTGATGAAGTCAAGGGAAAGAGTGTGCCATTGTAACGCTCACCTGATTCCCGTAGAGGCGCCGGTCTTGACTGGGCGTATACCGTATCTTCAAAGGTGACGTGTAACACACGGCTGGCTCTTTGGGCTGGACCTCTGTGCACTCTATGTTTGACTCGAAGGGTAAGATGTCTTAGGTAAGTGAACGCCGTGCTCTCCATCTGCCTCGGGGCAGGGTGCTGTAACCAGTTTCTTCACTGGATAAGGGGAGCAGGCCTCTTGACTTCAGAGGACTGCTGTCCGTCGTTTACTGCACGAACGGTAAGTTTCGAGTAATTCTAATGTCTTTAAAGTCTTTGGTAATGATGTCTCTTGTTTTGCAGGGTTCCGGCGATGGTGGATGACGGGCTGAAGTGAGTTGAAGATGGAGCCCGTGTGATGAATAGAAGCGCCTGGAAGCACGTAAATAAGCGATTGTTGCCTGCTTCACGATGCGCTCTAACTGTCTTTTTATTTTGCAGGTACAAGTTCGGAGCGGCTGCAGGGTGCCGGAATACCCACTGGATTAGATGTGGAAAGGAGTAATGGCACGTGAGTATTAAAGTTCCCCAATGTCTTTAAATGCACCTTGTTTTGTCTTTCAGATGCGGGATGCAGCGCCGAAGGCCTCCGGAGCGTGCGAAGAGTTGGTAAGCTTTTGTCTTTGAGATGCCGGAATGCAGTGTGAAGACCTCCGGAGCGCACGAAGAGTAGGTAAGCCTTTGTCTTTCAGAATGCAGCGCGAGGCGTTGGTGACAGCCGATGGCCCAGGTAAGTGAAGAGCTGTCACTGAAGACCGTAATGCTAACCTGTTCTTTCTTGTCTTTATAGGTGTTGCTGAAGACTGGATTCAGGATGGTAAGCCTTTTTCCTTAGGCCCAGGATCAGATGCAGAAGACACGATGAGCGTTCTGCTGCAGAGGATGCAGAATAACGCAAAGCAAGATTCATCCATCGGGTGTGGTTTAAATAGCCTCCTGTAGTGCTTAGGTGTCTCCTTCCACAGCCACGCCTAGGTAAGAAAAGAGTTCCTGCTTTCCAGAAGAGTTCCAGTGTTCTGAACCTAGGGAGTGGCTCCTGCCCCACCCAACAGGAAAAGTAGTTCCAAACAGAAGAGGATCAGAGGCTCAACTGGCAGGCAAGTAAGCAGCATGGTCTGCTGCAGGTAAGTCCACCCAAGCATTATGAGCCCGGCGCTTCCAGCGCTGGGACAGGGCATATTTATGAGCCTGGTGCCACTGGCGCCAGGACTGGGTCCAAAAGGTCCCAATTGGGACTGGTTGGCACTCGGAACCTGGGTTATGAATCTGCTTCCAAGGGAGTTGGGAAAACCCTGACCTTTTGGAAGCAGAGATCATGACAGTACCCCCCCTCAAGGCCCCTCCCAAACCGGGCTTCTCCGGGGGTTTTGGCTTGTCAGGAAATGTTCGGTGAAATCTTTTGATTAGGCGAGGAGCGTGGACATATTCAGCAGGTTCCCAGGATCTCTCTTGGGGGCCGTAGCCTTTCCAGTCAATTAGGTAAAATAGTTTAGATTTGGAGATCTTGGAGTCCAGAATGCTTTTGACTTCAAACTCGAGTTCCCCATCAACTAGGATAGGTTTTGGAGATTTAGTTAGTCGGGTTTGAGGTTGCACGGGTTTTAATAGAGAGACGTGGAAGACCGGATGTATCTTCATGTGCGGGGGCAAGTCCAACTTGACCGCTACTGGGTTTACTATGGTAGTGATGGAATAGGGACCAAGGTATCTTGGGTTGAATGTGCGTGGCCCTTTTAGAGGTAGATATTTGGTGGATAACCAGACTTGATCCCCTACTTGATATTGAGGGGCTTCCTTCCGATGTTGATCTGCTCCTTTCTTGTATTGTTCTTTAGCCCTTTGAAGGTGAGAAACAGCTTCCTTAAAGGCTTGGGTGATTGTAGAATGCAGGTAGTCTACTGCTGGTGTTTCAAGATCTTGGAGGGGATCCAACTCCGAGGTTCGAGGGTGACTGCCGTACAAAAGAAAAAACAGGGTTTTCCCAGTTCCCGAATGGACAGAGTTATTATAGGCATATTCGGCTATCCAAAGGATGTCTTTCCAAGTTTTTTCAGTTTGTTGCAGCATGCAGCGTAAATACTGTTCCAGAGTTTGATTGGTCCTCTCGGTTTGTCCGTCGGTCTGAGGGTGGTGACTGGTCGATAGTCTCACATCAATTTGAGCCGACCGACAGCAACTTCGCCAAAAATGAGAAATAAATTGACTACCTCGATCCGAAATTAGAACCGAAGGAAAACCGTGCAGTCGGACGATGTTTTCGAGAAATTCTCGGGCCAGAGTTGCTGCTGTTGGCAAGCCTTTGAGCGGAATGAAATGCGCCATCTTGGAGAATAAGTCCACGATTACTAGAATCGTATTGTATCCGGAGCATGGAGGTAGATCGGTGATGAAGTCCATAGAAAGCGTATGCCAAGGGTGAGGTGGGATGTCAATAGGGCGTAAGAGGCCTGCTGGTCTTTCCTTTTGACTCTTGTTTTGGGCGCATACTCCACAGGACATTATAAAGTCTCTGATATCTTTTTTCCAAGACGGCCACCAGAAGTAGCGCTTGATCTTTTCTGAGGTCTTGGCTTTACCGGGATGTCCTTCCATTAAAGAATCGTGATACCAAGAGATTACTTCTTTCTGTAAATCTGTGCTGGGTAGGTATAATCGTTCTTGGAAATACAATAAGTTGTCCTTTACTGCAAAGTCCTTTCCTTGCAGATGCCAATTCTGTATGTCTGCTGGAGTTACAAGTTGCCTGGCTTTATCCTTAACCTCCTCTATGGATTGTGTGGCGATTACACCCAGAATTCTTTGTTCGGGAATGATTGGTACAGGTTTAGGGTTGATCAAGTGTTCTTCCACTCCCATCCGAGAAAGGGCATCAGCTTTACCGTTTTTTGTACCAGGTCGATAGGTAATTATGAAGTCAAACTCGGCAAAGAATAATGCCCAACGGAGTTGTCTATAGGATTGGGCTTTTGCGGTTTTCAAATATTGCAGGTTTCGGTGATCCGTAATCACAGTAACGGTGTGTCGGGCCCCCAGCAAATAATGCCGCCAAGCCTTAAAGGCAGACTTGATAGCCAGAAGTTCCTTGTCAGTAATCGTGTAATTAATTTCAGGAGGCGAGAATTTGCGGGACCAAAATGCCACGGGATGCAACTGATTGGTTACCGGGTCCTTTTGTGATAGAACTGCCCCCATGGCAAGGCTTGAAGCATCAGTTTCCACGATGTAGGGGAGTTCGGGGCGAGGGTGTTTTAAGATTGGTGCAGAGATAAATTTAGTCTTCAAATCCTGGAAAGCTTGTTCCGCCCCGGTAGACCATTCAAAACGTTTGTTTTTCTTTAACATGGCAGTGATGGGCTGGACTATTCGAGAGAATTCGGGGATAAACCTGCGGTAAAAGTTAGCGAAGCCTAACATGCTTTGCACACCTTTTACGGAGGATGGTGATGGCCATTTGAGAACTGCATCGACCTTCTTTGAATCCATACGCACTCCGCCAGGTGATAATATGAATCCCAAGAATTCAACTTCAGTCACGTTGAAAACACATTTTTCCAACTTAGCAAAAAGTTTGTGTTGACGCAATCTTTCGAGGACCATTTTCACGTGTTTCCGATGTTCAGATTCCAATGAAGAATAAACGAGGATGTCGTCAATGTAAACAACAACACACACATCTATGAGCTCTCTGAGGACATCGTTCATAAAATATTGAAAGGCGGCCGGGGCATTGCAAGGTCCGAAGGGCATGACCTGATATTCAAATAGCCCATACTTGGTGCGGAAGGCCGTCTTCCATTCATCGCCCTCTTTTACTCGTACCAAGTGGTAAGCTCCTCTAAGATCCAGCTTTGTATATATGCATGCTTTTCTGACTTGGTCCAGGAGTTCAGGGATCAAAGGTAACGGATATCTATTCTTAACGGTGATCTGGTTCAGGGAGCGATAATCTATACAAGTTCTAAGGTCTCCTTCCTTTTTTGGAACGAAGAACAAAGCTGAAGAAGCAGGGGACTTGGAAGGATGAATAAACCCATTTGCCAGGTATTGATCCAGGTATTGTCGAAGGTGAAGGTTCTCAGGCTTGGTGAGGGCATAAATTCTACTACAAGGAGGAGTAGATCCAGGTATCAGGTCTATCTGGCAGTCATAAGACCTATGAGGAGGTAGAGAGTTAGCCTGATCCTTCCGGAAAACATCTTGGTATTCTAGGTATTCGGGAGGTAACTGGGGAGTCTCTGAAGAAATTGCTGCCAATGCAACACCAGGTGGAGGGTGACAAGTAGAGACACATTCTGGAAACTGGACCGTTCTTGCTCGCCAATCAATCAGAGGATTGTGTTTCTCTAACCAAGGTATTCCTAGAATAATCTGAAACTGAGGGGCCTTGATCACATCGAACACGATCTTCTCATGGTGTCCATCTTGACTTATTAGCGTCACTTCTTGAGTGGTATGCGTTACTGGCCCGGAGGCTATCTCCGTACCATCCACCGTAGTAATGACGTCCTTTACAGCCTTGGGACAAAGAGTTAGATTCATCCTCAAAACCATTTCATGATCCACATAATTGCCGATGGCACCGCTGTCGACGTAAGCTTCAATTGCATGTAATCGATCCGGATTATCAGGGCTAATGAGGACCATAGGTATCACGAAATGCGAGGTCACGGAACTGGTTTTCACGCTCGGCAAGAGGACCTCTATTCTTGTCGGGCGAGGTCGTTTCCCTGCTCAGAGTTTGTAACTTTGGTAACTGCAGCTCCTACTGCCTTCTTAGCAGGTTTCACCGGACAGTCTCGAAGAAAGTGCCCTGAGTTTCCGCAATAGAGGCATAATTGCAACTGTTTTCTCCTTTCCCGCTCCTTTTGTGTTAGAGGACCTTTCAGACCCCCTATTTGCATGGGTTCCCCGGAGTCTACTCCTTTGGAAGGAGTTGGCGGTTTGGAAAATACTCGAGCATCAAACTTGGAACGATCGGCCTTCCTGTTCTACAGTCTGTGATCTATTTGAACGACTAAGTCTATATAGTCCGAACAATCTTGTGGGGGATTCACTACTTGGGCTAACACATCTTTGAGCTCTCCACGTAGACCTCTATAAAACAGCGTAATCCTTTTGTCCTCAGGCCATTGAGTTTCCACTATCAGTCTGTTGAAAGACGCAATATAAGCCAAAAGGTCTTGATTACCTTGCCGCAACGAAAGGAGCTCATTGTCCAAGGCCTGCCCCTGTGAATGTCTTGCGAACAGTTTTTCCATACTGAGCTGAAAAGCTTGAAAATCATGGAGGACCGGATCATCTTGATTTACTAGAGGGATCGACCAGTCTGCCGCATTGCCACTAAGGTACGAAAGCACGAAAGCTACTTTAGCTTGATCAGTTGGAAAGGCTGCTGGCCGGCATAAGAAATGCAACTGGCACTGATTGATAAATACTGCAAACCTCTTTGGGTCACCAGAAAATCGTTCGGGCGGAGCCAGAGGTACATTCCCAGGTAGGTTGATCTGCACTGGATTCATAGAGGATGTAGAAGGAAGATTTCCCCCAGATGTGGGTAACGGGGTCTGTCTGGCTTGTGACTGTAGCAATTGTCTAGCGAGATCATCTGTTCGCTCCTTGGAAATAATCAGTTCCCTTCTTAGAGCGTTCGTTTCTTGACGGGCTGCATGCACTTCTGCCCTTAGTTCCCCAAGTAACTGGGCTAGTTGGTCGGTATCCGAGGTTTCCATAGCGCCTGGACGGGAGTTTTGTGGTAGGCTTTGCGTTCTGTAACGCTCACCTGATTCCCGTAGAGGCGCCGGTCTTGACTGGGCGTATACCGTATCTTCAAAGGTGACGTGTAACACACGGCTGGCTCTTTGGGCTGGACCTCTGTGCACTGTATGTTTGACTCGAAGGGTAAGATGTCTTAGGTAAGTGAACGCCGTGCTCTCCATCTGCCTCGGGGCAGGGTGCTGTAACCAGTTTCTTCACTGGATAAGGGGAGCAGGCCTCTTGACTTCAGAGGACTGCTGTCCGTTGTTTACTGCACGAACGGTAAGTTTCGAGTAATTCTAATGTCTTTAAAGTCTTTGGTAATGATGTCTCTTGTTTTGCAGGGTTCCGGCGATGGTGGATGACGGGCTGAAGTGAGTTGAAGATGGAGCCCGTGTGATGAATAGAAGCGCCTGGAAGCACGTAAGTAAGCGCTTGTTGCCTGCTTCACGATGCGCTCTAACTGTCTTTTTATTTTGCAGGTACAAGTTCGGAGCGGCTGCAGGGTGCCGGAATACCTACTGGATTAGATGTGGAAAGGAGTAATGGCACGTGAGTATTAAAGTTCCCCAATGTCTTTAAACGCACCTTGTTTTGTCTTTCAGATGCGGGATGCAGCGCCGAAGGCCTCCGGAGCGTGCAAAGAGTTGGTAAGCTTTTGTCTTTGAGATGCCGGAATGCAGTGTGAAGACCTCCGGAGCGCACGAAGAGTAGGTAAGCCTTTGTCTTTCAGAATGCAGCGCGAGGCGTTGGTGACAGCCGATGGCCCAGGTAAGTGAAGAGCTGTCACTGAAGACCGTAATGCTAACCTGTTCTTTCTTGTCTTTATAGGTGTTGCTGAAGACTGGATTCAGGATGGTAAGCCTTTTTCCTTAGGCCCAGGATCAGATGCAGAAGACACGATGAGTGTTCTGCTGCAGAGGATGCAGAATAACGCAAAGCAAGATTCATCCATCGGGTGTGGTTTAAATAGCCTCCTGTAGTGCTTAGGTGTCTCCTTCCACAGCCACGCCTAGGTAAGAAAAGAGTTCCTGCTTTCCAGAAGAGTTCCAGTGTTCTGAACCTAGGGAGTGGCTCCTGCCCCACCCAACAGGAAAAGTAGTTCCAAACAGAAGAGGATCAGAGGCTCAACTGGCAGGCAAGTAAGCAGCATGGTCTGCTGCAGGTAAGTCCACCCAAGCATTATGAGCCCGGCGCTTCCAGCGCTGGGACTGGGCATATTTATGAGCCTGGTGCCACTGGCGCCAGGACTGGGTCCAAAAGGTCCCAATTGGGACTGGTTGGCACTCGGAACCTGGGTTATGAATCTGCTTCCAAGGGAGTTGGGAAAACCCTGACCTTTTGGAAGCAGAGATCATGACAGCCATGGAACTGGAGGAATGTCCAATGGTTGTAGGAGACCAGATGGTTTTTGTTTCTGTGATTTATTTTGTGCGCAGACACCGCAGGACTGAATATACTGAATGATGTCCTTACGCCAGGTAGGCCACCAAAATTTCTCTTTCACCTTAGCTAGAGTTTTGGTGATCCCAGGATGCCCTTCGATCAGTGAATCGTGATAGTTTGAAATAATATGCTGTTGTAATTCCTTCTTGGGTACATATAGGCGAGCCCTAAAAAAGGGTAGGTGGTCCTTAATGGTATATTGTTCTCCTTGAGTTAGCCATGCGAGGTAGGCATCAGGATTCATTGTCCGTTGGATTTCTTTTCGTAGTTCTGCTTGTGTTAAGGCTGTCTTGATACCCAAGAGTTTGTCTTCAGGTATAATAGGTACTGGGTCTGGAGTTGTATATACTATTTCATCTATGCCCATGCAAGATAAGGCATCCGCCTTTCCGTTTCTGACTCCTGGTCGAAATGTGATTACATAATCATATTCGGCGAAGAAAAGGGCCCACCGTAATTGCCGCAAGGACTGGGCCTTGGCTGTTTTGAGATATCGCAGGTTTCGGTGGTCTGTGATGACTGTAATGGTGTGTCTGGCCCCCAGAAGGTAGTGCCTCCAGGCTTTAAAGGAGGATTTGATAGCCAGGAGTTTCTTGTCCGTGATGGCATAATTAATCTCTGGAGGTGAGAACTTTTTCGACCAGAAGGCCACAGGATGTAGCTTGCCGGTTTCCGGGTCTCTCTGTGAAAGGACAGCCCTCATTGCAAGACTGGACGCATCAGTTTCAACGACATAAGGGAGGACTGGACGATGATGTTGCATGATTGGAGTGGAGGTAAACCTTTGTTTAAGCTCCTGAAAGGCTTCTTCGGCTTCTTCGGTCCAAGCAAACTTTTTATTGTTTTTTCATAATAGTACTGTGATTGGGTGCACAACCTGAGAGAAGTCTGGGATGAACCGGCGGTAGAAGTTCACAAAGACCATCATGCTTTGTACCCCTTTCAGAGAAAAATTTGCAAGGCCATTTCAGAATGGCATCTACCTTGTGCACGTCCATTCTGATGCCTCCTGGAGTAAGGATAAAACCAAGAAATTCTACTTCGGTAACTTGAAAAAAGCATTTTTCAAGCTTTGCAAACAAGCAATGTTGACGGAGCTTGGTGAGGAATGAACGAACGTGCATGACATGATCTTGTTCCGAGGCTGAGTATACTAAGATGTCGTCTATGTACACTAAGGCGCACACATCAATTTTTCAAGCTTTGCAAACAAGCAATGTTGACGGAGCTTGGTGAGGAATGAACGAACGTGCATGACATGATCTTGTTCCGAGGCTGAGTATACTAAGATGTCGTCTATGTACACTAAGGCGCACACATCAATTAACTCCCTTAAGACGTCATTCATGAAATACTGGAATGCCGCAGGAGCGTTGCATAACCCGAAGGGCATGACTTGATATTCAAACAAGCCGTGCTTAGTACGGAAGGCGGTTTTCCATTCATCTCCTTTTCTGACTCGGACCAGGTGGTGCGCTCCTCGAAGGTCTAATTTGGTATAAATCTGGGCATCTTTAACTTGGTCTAGCATCTCAGGGATAAGTGACAAGGGGTAGCGGTTCTTCGGGGTGATCTGGTTCAATGCGCGGTAGTCAATACAGGTTCTCAAGTCTCCTTCCTTTTTCGGTATGAAGAACAAAGGACTGGCTGCGGGGGACTTCGAAGGACGGATAAATCTGTTTGCAAGGTACTGGTCTAAATAGGATTTCAAATGAAGGTTTTCTGGTTCTGTGAGAGCGTAGATCCTGCCGCAAGGGATTTGTGCACCAGGAACAGGGTCGATCTGACAGTCATAGGGCGTGTGCGGCGGCAATGTATTGGCTTGGTGCTTCGGAAAACATCCTGGAAATCATGGTATTCACTTGGCAAGGTATTAGTTGCTCCCAGGGTTGATACTGTCGCTCTGGGAGTCATAGGGATATAGACGTCGGGTTTCTCCTCTTGGTAATAGCAGGCAGGGGAGCAGTCACCGGGGAAGGTTCATTTTTGTCCCCGCCAGTCTATCAAAGGGTTGTGAGCAACCAACCATGGCATCCCTAGTATTAGCCTGAACTGAGGTGCCTTGATGAGATTGAATGAAATAGACTCCCGATGTCCGTCCTGGCACAGCTAGGTTACTCTGGCTGTGCACTGGGTTACTGGTCCGGAAGCGATTTCTGTCCCATCCACGGTGATTACCTTGTCCATAGTTGGCTTAGAACACAAAGGAAGCCCCATCTCTGCTGCCAGTTCTTGATCAATATAATTTCCAACTGCTCCGCTATCGATGTATGCTTCAACGGCATGCATTCTTGACGACTGTTGGTGGTTAATTAAGATCACTGCTATTGCAAAGTGCGAGGCCAGCAACTCTTTTTTCTCACTCGACAAACTGACCTCTACGTTTGTCGAGCTTGGTAGTTTTCCGATTCCTTAGCTTCATCCTTCTCTGTGGCCCCGACTGTTCTTCTTGAGGGTTTTACTGGACAGTCCTTCAGGAAATGTCCTGGTTTCCCACAATGCAAACAAAGCTACTGTTGTCTTCTTTTGTCCCGCTCTTGTTTTGTTAATGGAGGCTGTATCCCTCCAATCTGCATGGGTTCTACAGCATTTTCAGGTACACAGGGTGTGTTTTGCCTTGGTCGAACATACACGGTCCGAGGGTCCATCTTAGACCAGTCTGCCTTTCGGTCCTGCAACCGGTGGTCTAGCTGCACAACCAGATTTATGAATTCTGCACAGTCTCTGGGTGGATCAACCACCTGGGCTAAGACGTCCTTTAATTCGCCTCGTAAGCCTCGATGGAATAACGTGGTTCTTTTGTTTTCTGGCCACCTAGCTTCGGCAACCACTCTGTTGAAGGTAGCAATGTACGTTAACAAGTCCTGATTCCCCTGTCAGAGGGACAAGAGTTCATTGTCTACTGCTTGTTCCTGGGTATGGCGAGCAAAACGTTTTTCCATTTCTCTCTGGAACCCCCAAAGTCATGTAATAGAGGATCGTCATGGGTTACCAATGGCACCGACCAATCTGCTGCACTACCACTCAGGTATGATAAGACAAAATCTACCCGAGCTTGGTCGTTTGGAAATGCTCCAGGCCTACAAAGAAAATGAAGGCAGCACTGATTGATGAATGCCGCATACTTCCGTGGGTCGCCTGAGAATCTTCCTGGTGGTGCCAGGGGCACTGTTTCAGGTAACGTGATCTTTACCAGAGTGGGTAGTATGGCGGGGTTTTGCATAGTTGGATTTCTTCCAGGTAGAGGCGTCTGTCCTGCCTGTGATTGCAAGTATTGCCTGCTAATCTCTTCAGTGCGTTCTTTGGTTACTATTAGGTCTCTTGGGCATTAGGTCTCTTGGGCATTAGTCTCTTGTCTGGCAGAATGAACCTCAGCATGAAGCTCTCCTAGTAATTGGGCCAATTGGGCCATTTCTGATGTCTCCATGGCACCCAGGTGGATTTGTTATGGTAGGCTTTGCGTTCTGTTACGCTCACCTGGTATCCACAGGGATGCCACCCAGCTGGGTTACTCGCTGGTATGCTTCTCAACTTTGCCCTGATGTGGTCTGCGGGGAAGGTTCTGCCTGAAAATACAGGAGGACTGTGTTCAAGACTGACCGACTGGGATAAGTATCCTCCCTCCACCCCCGTTTGATTCCAGTCCCTCTGGCGCCCTCTCCTCACCTTGTGGTAGAATTAGGTGTGCTCTCCGTCCTGCCTTTTTTGCAGGGGTGCGTTGTCTTTCATGGGCGAGTGCGGTCCGGTTACTTCACTGACGCCGGCCCGTTTGATATTGTTCAGGTAGGTCTTATTGGTGTTCTTTAGTTTTGTTACTATCTTGCACGCCTTTCTTTTTTTAAAATGTCTCTTTTTTCTCCCTTAGGTATGCAGAACTTCAGCGCGGCGAACTGGCTTGGTTGAGCCCCGCTGGTAAATGATGGCGCATTAAGAGCACTATGATGCGGCAAGTAAGCGCTATGCGCAGCGCTGCGAAGTCTTGCCTTTGCTAACCTGTGTTTTCCTTCCTTGTAGGTCGCGATGTTCTTCAGCGTGAGTGGAATGTCCGGAGTGGTGCCAGCCGAGAGGCGACCAGCCACGTAAGCCTTTTGAGCAGTTCGTAATTTGTAAATGTCTCTATTGCTTTCTTTAATGTTGCCTCTATCTTCCTCTTTCAGATCGTTCTGTCCGGGAGGCATGCAGATTCGAGGAAGCTGTTCTCAGTAGCTGCGAGTGTTTAAAGATGAAGACTGCAGGTAAAATGCTGCTGCTAATGATGTTCCTTTTGTCTCCTTGCAGGTTCTGCTTCTCCGAGGTTCGAGGGAATAGATGGACACGGTGAGCGTCATGTTGCAAACTGCAAAGTAACGTGAAGCGTGTTGTCTTGCTCGGGTGTGGTTTAAATAGCCCCACCAAAATAGTCCAGGTAAAGTAGTCCCTAGGCTACCCCACCCAAAACACTAGACTGCATAGCTTGGTTCTTAGGAACCAAGCTATTTGGATGCCTCCATGTTGGCTGACAAAACAATAAAGTAGTTCCCAAGCACATTGTTTTTCATGGTGTATGAACCTGGCGCCATGAGGGCTTTTGAAGAGGATGCCAGGCTCTAGAGGCCCGAGTCCTGACTCCACCTGGCCAATGGGTTTGCCAGAGGGGGTTTTGGGTGAGGGTCGTGACAATTCACTACAATATCAATTTCATAAAACAATTTCATACTGATAATAACTTCGATTCATTTAAGAGGTTGCATGTATAATACAATTTAGCATAGTTTACAGTCATAAGATTGTTATAATTTTTGCCTTTATAGTCGTAAAATGTTTAAAATCGGCTCAACTGATTCCATCATTTCTTTCTACATTTATACCTAATCTTGAGCCCCTTTTTCCGTATTGGCCAGATTTCTCTTCCATATAAGGATAGATTCAAGGCTATCGCTGGCGAGGATGCATCCAACAAGTAATACAGTGCTGGCCTATGCTGGTAAATGTCTCTTCCTGTAAACAGCGGTAACAAATCATTTTTCCTTGGGCCACTATTGGCTGGACAGGAAGTGCACTTTATCCTCAAGCCCAGCATGACACATAGCACATTTAGCTTAAAATTCTCAGCCCGATCTCTGCCTTCAAACCTCATCCAACTCGAGAGACCCAAAACCTACCCTCTTAATAGGTGCTGTTTGGTACTTCCAATTCGTCCAGACAAGATATTATTTTATGTTATTTGACAATATTCTCATCAGTTCTCTATTTGTTGGTTTCAGGAGCTCTTCTGTCTCTCTGGTGTCATTTTCCCACTCAATCTCTTTATTAGGAGGTGGCAGCTGCCATTTTCTAATATTGATAAGGGTTCATTAAGTATACTACTGGCATTCACTTCCCACAACATTTTTCTTTACATTTTCTAGCCAGCCAATTTTGTTGGTACTCTTTTTTCGCAATAGATCCTTTAACAATTTCTGTATGAGCCACCATAACTGTTCGAAGGACCAGAAGTACTATAAGTACTAGTGAAAACAACAGGAAGGAGACAAGAAGCAGCCAAGAGAAGGACCCTAGTAGACAAGAAGGCAGGGGTTAAGCAGCAGGCCAGAGCAGGATTAGGAGAAGGAGCGAGGCCAGAAGGTTAGCAGGATAAGGGCTATAGGGCAAGCAGACAGCAGGAGCAGTAACACTAGGGAACTGGAGAGCGTTGAGACGCACCAATTGCTATGCAGCGTCTCCTTTTATGTCTATAGGCAATCCGAAGTGAGGCTGGAAAAGGCTGGAAAAGGGTACTGGTTGCCATGGAAACAGGCATCAAGGCCGTGGTCATGTAAATGGAATGACACAGACCGCATTTTTTACATCCCACGATACGCGCACTGAAACGCCAGAGCTGTGCAGGCAGAAGGAGCTTCCATGCTGGATACAAATGCCAGCGATCCAGCGCAGTAGGTAATGGTGTGCGCGAGCAGCGCGTGGCACCCTGCCTCCTCCCAGATAACAAACTGGAACATACCGCTTCAGACGAGAAATGTGAAAAGCAGGTTGAACCCACCATTGAACAAGCAACAGGAGACGGTAACGCCACAGAGGAGATTTTCTTCAGTACTGGAAAGTTTAGTAGGAAGCTTCCACAAAGGTAGGTTCTTGGATGATAGCCATATTTTATCCCCAGGTTCGAAAACATCTTCTGGTGCCTTTTGGTCTGCTTAGTTTCGTGAAGAGTTTCAGCGACTAGTTTATGTATGTTCTGGAGTCCAGTAATCAAAGCATCAGCCGAAGGTATAACTGAGGATTGGAGGGTTTGTATAGGCAAGATTTTAGGATGCAATCCGTAAGTACAGTAGAAAGGAGTACAGTTGATCAAAGAATGTACTGAATTGTTGTAGGCAATTTCAGTGGTATCCAGGTATTGACTCCAGCTATCTTGTAGGGCATTGGCATAGCAACACAAGTATTGCCCGAAGGTCTGGTTAGTTCTCTCCATTTGCCCGTTGGTTTCACGGTGGTAACCAAAACTGAAACCCTGCTGAACTCCTAGATTCTTACACAGTTGGGACCATAGCACAGAGATGAACTGAGTCCGTAGACCAGAGATTATTTTGTCTGGTAGGCCATTCAGTCTATAGACATGATGGAAAAAGGCCCTCAAACTGGCCACAGGGTTCCAGGCATAGGTATGATATGCACCAATTTAGAAAAGCAGTCCGCCACTACCATGATGCAGGAGTTACCAGACGACTTGGGTAGATTCACGATAAAATCAGTGGCGATGGTATGCCAAGGATATCGAAGACATTTCAAAGGTTGCAAGAGGCCAACGGTTCGACAGCGAGATGTTTTATGCTGGGCACAAATAGCACAAGTGGAGACCATCAGAACTGTCATTGGATTTGTTCTGTAGTGGTTTTGAAACCCGGATGCACAGAGATAGGTGAATCATGGCAGGCCAGGAGGACTGAATAACGCTCTTCTTCAGGAATGAAGAGCAGTTTAACCCCAAAGGAGTAGACCATCACTGATATGGTATTTGTGATCATTTGAGTATGTAGGAAACAGGGGGTCAGCAGCAGAAAAAAAGCTGTACATATTCCAAGAAAGGATGGATAACCCCTACAGAATGATTGGCTGGAATCATAGGAGCAGGTTCAGACTCAGAAAGATTCATGATAGACAGGGATCTAGACAAAGCATCAACCTTGACGTTAGCAGAGCTGAGGATATAGGCTAAAATGAATTTGAATTGTTCGAAAAAGAAGGCCCAAGTAACATGTCGACTGCTGTGGCAATGCAAAGAGCTGAGATGATTATTTACAACCTGTGGCCCTTGCACTGAAATGGCAGGGCCATGCAAGCAGTTGGAGCTTTGATGCTGAATACAAACGCCAGCGACCTGGTGCAGTAAATAATGGTGTGCAAAAGTAGCGTGTGACAAAGATGGCAAAAAACTCCATCAAGTAAGTAGATCTATGCACTCTGGAAAATCCAACAGAATTAAGTGTAGGAACAGGTATATCCCATACACACAGTGGCTGGACTAACACAGCCCAGCCAATCACATAATAGGGCTAAAAAAAGGTTTAAGCAGCTTCCCAATCAGGTTGGCCCCAACAACTGCGAAACATACAGGACAGCCCACAAACTTTGCCCATTGGTATTTCTAAGGCCAGGGACTGGTCTAAACCAGCCCAATCCATTACAGATGATGAAGGACTGGGCTCAATGTATTGTAGTTTTCATTTAAACAGCGCCTTTTACCATTATTATAGTCTCAATGTGCTAGGTGTGGGAATGCCCTCGGGGACTGAAGTCCAGACTGTTGGAGATCATGAAGGAGGATTAGATTGCGTGTGTGCATTTGGCCATTGTAAGACGTAGGAGGGCTGGCCAGGCTCTGATAAAATGCATCCCACGAGATTAGGCATGTCAATGGGTGCCGAGAGAGAGGTCAGGAGAAAGCGTGAGTGCGAGAGATGTGTGTACAATGGCGATGTTAGGCCTGCTTTGTGGTTTCCCCAATCAAAGAAATGCACAAAAAACAACATGGATTTAAAAGAACAAAGTAATACCACAATGGCTATAGAAGTCATGCAAATTATTGTGTCAACCCCTCCTGTGTCTGGATGCTACAGAAAGGGAAGATACACATCACTTATGGCATCTGACTCCTCCCTGCACCCATACCGCAGATGTGAGAGACGGTACTCAGTGAGACAACCCTACCGACCCTTCCCTGTGGGAATCGCAGAAGTGCTGAATCTGCAAGCAATGGAGGATATGAACATGCTATGATCAAGGCGGCATCAGCAAATGACATCATTGCTGAACATTTACACACGTAGGTGCATTAGACACAAAGCACATACGCATCCACCATGAAGCTACACAAACAATAGGTCAAGCTGCACTTAGACATGAAGAATATGCTTGCATCCAATAAGTTAGAAAACACATGCTCTCCATACTCTGAAACGCAAGCTGCACAAGAACACACATAAAGCTTGCTTAATGCAGAACGCAACTCAAATGAGTGGCCATGTAAAACAAGATGGATGGCACAGCCACGTTCCGGTGTATGGAAGACACTGAGGAGCCCCGAAGCTGCAGGGGGACTTGGTTCGCTGAGTTAGCAGAAAAAACAAATCTGAACAGCCCAGGCAATAGGTGTTCATACCTTCCCAAGGTTACCATTGAAGGAAAGTTTGGATTGAAACCCACAAGGACAGACGATAACAATTGCCAGACACAAGTCACATTCCTCTTAGATTGACCAAGGAAATAAATAATACTGGAAGGTCAGATTCCCATTAACTTAAGGCTTAATATTGGGGAGAAAGTAGCTCAAACATGTCTCTAGAGGCCAAGACAGGGTCAAGACACCCGCATGAATTGCAGGCAGAGGATATTCCCTATTCATTAGATTCAGAAACAGACTGAGACCTTCGTTCCCATCCAGTTCTCGGGGCAACAGATACAAGGTAGTGCAATGTTGAAAGCTAAAAGTCCTGGTTTGTGTTCTAGAGAATCAGAAATGGCAAACTTTTTGGGAAAAGTAGCACCTTGGTACTGCTCTCACCAACCACTATAGTCACTCATCCACTGGTAATCCAAAGTGCCAAGAATAAGAAAGACACCAGTGACCAATCCCTGCCCACCTTTATCAATCATCCATCAATGTTACAACGGCCAATTATACTGCAACATGATGACATGTTTTGACTTCTATCATTTTAGTAGGGCGTCTCAGGAGGGGCCACCAGACAGAGTGCAGCCAATGAATGTACTAACCCCTATGGAATGTATATCTAGTTGATTCCCCTAACCATCCTTTCACACCTCAGGTTTTCGAGATTGAATCATCAATTGTGATGTAATACTAATTTTGGAGTTACTCGAGAGATAGGAGATCGTCTTGATGTCCATAGCTGCCCCTGTTTTACATGGGTTTTGTTAAATAAAACAGGTCTTGGTCAAATGTTTGAACTCTTCTGTTTTTGGGTGTTGGATTTCCCCTGGCCTGTCCTCTTTGCTTATCCACAGGGGGTTTCCACCTAACTTTTACACTACCAAAAAGGTAGATTAGGCTACCAATGCAGTACATCAGATTTCTTCCCTGGTAAATCCAAAACTAAATCACAGTGGCCACTCCCCAAAATCAATGTGGGGTGATATAATCACCCTCGGCCAAAAATGGGGTGCTGTAAAAGCAATACTGGTTTTGAAGCCTTAAGGGCTTCCAAGGACCATGTAATCTAAAAGGGCTGCCATTGCGGGAGAGTTTCAGTAGAAGTTCTTCTGGGCTCAAAAAGAGGCGCGAGATCGCAAAAATGAAAGAGGGAAAAAGCTAAAAGTCTAGGGGTCCATAAAAAGAGACAGCAAAATCCCCCAAAATTAAATTCTGCCCTAACAATCCCAGCCCCAGTAAAACGGCACACTAAAACAGATTTCTTGTGGTGGTGTTGCTGTTTTTTACACAATGAGAATCCCACATAAAACAGTAAGATATCACTTGCATTTCAACAAGACACTTCTATCACAACATCCTTTGAACTTGGGAGGCACAGCGAGACAACACAATGTTATGCACTTGCTTACCCATGTGACCCAATCCCTGCCTGTTATGGATCACTGCATCACACATAATAATAATTTGCATTTATATAGCGCCACGAACCCTCAGGCATCGGAGCGCTGCTTATTATTACCCACATAAAGAGCCAGGGTATGGTGATTGGCACCCACGCGTCCCTTATTTTAGTCCTCGGGGAAGAATGTTTCAGCCGTATGTGTAACATGTCACTTAGTGTACATCACTGGGCCATGTCCAGAGCAGCCATTACTATCCCAGCCTCACAGCCTTCTGCGTATTTTACACTTTGTGCCTGTCAATCACGGGCTCTTGCAGTCTTGCTTATTATACGTGAGGGCCTGTGCATACTCAGGTTGGAACTGGGAAACATGTACAAATACTAACAATGGGGAATGGTCCTAGGGTAATAGTTTGTTTTTATTTATACAATCAATGATTGATTAAGAGAAAAGCACAAACCATAACAGGACATTTGTTTCATAGCTAATATATTGCCGTTGTCAAATAGTTTGGAAAAAACAAAGTGAGTTAGAAAAGACTTATAACATAACAAATAGAAGAAATTTCAGGAGGTAGACATTACTGTAAGAAAACAAAAAAATACACTATGGTTTGCAAAAACGAATGCTTTGCTTTAAGGATCACGTGTCCTTTTTAAGGCAAGCAGCAGAGACAAATGGTGCTAATTGTAGTGCTCAAACAGGTGCACTTTTTTATGGAGGGTCATCGTCCGCCTTTAGCTTGATTGGCTAACGTGGCTGAGTTGAGGGGGAGGAGGGAGTATCCGTTTCTTTGAATTAAGAGTTACACTATGAGAATATTTATGAATATGACCTCAAAAATGTTTTGAAAATATGAATGCTTTTTTCCCCTTACTATGGATATGTTTACAGTAATGTCTTTCAAAACTTTTGTACCTATGACATTTCTTTTATATGTTATGTTTTAAGTCTTTTCTAACTCACTTTGGGCCTGAGTCATGGAATTTTTTGCGCGGTGCAAAGGGATTTTGCACTGCCAACCAACACCCCGATTGACAGAGCTGCGCAAAGTGTATTTTTGCAGTGCAAAGTGACAGTGCAAAGTCAGTGCAAAGTACCTTTGCACGTGCTAACTATTCCATGAATCAAGCCCTTTATGTTTTTCAAACGTTTTGGCAACAGATTAGATATGAAACTAATTTGCCGTTTTTGTTTGCGCTTTTCTCTTTATCGTTCATTGATTGTATAAATAATATATTTATGCAAGAAACAAACTATCGCCCTAGGAACATCCTCCCCTCCCCCCGTCAGTACTCTTGCAGTCGTCATCGTCTTTCTAATCATGGCTTTTCTGCTGTTCTGCTCAGCACAGCTGCACGTTTAGTGCTCGTGACTGAAGATAAACTACTTTCAGTTTCTACACCCTAGAGCAAATGCTAATGTCCATTGTTGTCAGTATCCAGTTGCACCCGGAGAAGATCACATGTGTGTTATTATCATGGGTTTCGCTAGGTCCAAAACGGTTTCTACTCAGGAATCTGTTTGAATATGTACACCTGCAGAATTATCATGATGAAAGTGATGCACCTTAGATTTTCAGAACTGTCACTTCTCTTGGGAAGCTGTATTCTCTTTGTTGGCTAATGCAGTGAGAAGCACCAACATGTCTTGCTTACATGCTAGTATGAGGTCGACACACTGTAACATTACTGATTCACACGGGATGCAACATAGCGTCGTCCAGGTCCCTTTCAGGATCTTTCCGGAGTGTCCTAGCCTTCAGTTCGCTTTACTTGTGGGTGAAAATTCTGCAAATTAGGAGATGTGGGGACCGGTGGCTGTGGACTATTGGAGCACTGGAACTTCCAATGCCCTCTTGCTTACAATACTGATAGGCAGCATTACTTGACACGAGCACATTTTGAAAACCTGGCACATTCTGAGGATCACGGGCACGTGCACTCCATTCTCTTCCTTGACTCAGACCTTTAACGTTCAAGGTAGCACCTGCATTTACACTCTTACTTCTGCAGCGCCCTTACAAATTCTATCATTGCGATGACATCAGCTTGCATTCATTAATTTTTACATGTATTTCTTGCAACTGCCATCAATTCTGTCAGGGGCTCTGTTTGCCGCCCCACACGAATAGTTTTCAATTGCTGCTCAGGCTTGGGCATCAGTCCTTGGACAGACACGACAGCCAGAGACCCCTGGGCAGTTTCTGCTGCTTTATTAATCGCTAAATGCTGTATGCACACATTCTTCAGTTGATCAAGATGGTCTGCTTGAGATTCTCTGTTATTTGTATATCTTTGTACCCAACCCTCTTTCTGGGGCATACCATAGATATTTTACCCCACACATCCTCAATCCCTTGCGCTAGCTCAGCACCTATTCTTGGGTCTTCCATGGGCCACCTACATGAATCTGTTAATCGCTGTTACATCTCTTTAGGCATAATTACCCTCATCAACGTATTCATATCAACAAAGACAGTTTGCAACATTGTACCACAGTTCTCAAGTCCTCTGTGAACTTTTCTGGTTCTTTCCATATATTTGGAAACTCTTTAAATACATTTCCAAGATCCCATGACGGGGGGTGGCATGTACCGTTTGCAAATGACCTGCTCCATCATTGGCAACTCCTGGCAGTTGCAGCAAAGGTGACTGGAAACGTGAGCAAGATGAACCATATACAGTGCCTGTAGGTTAAACATAATAATAATAATAATAATAATAATAATAATAATAGTTGAATTAGGAGCATTTACTTGGTCGCTAAGTGAGTTCACTGGTGGGGTTGCAGTGACTGCATATTGGATTATGGCTGCTCCCTGGTGCTGAACTCGCTGGGGAGCTACGCGGGAGAGCATCACAATTGCAGAAGATTTTGCAGCTACTGGACCAGCACTCAAAGTACTAAAGAAATCTACAATATCCTCTCCATCCTCTTACATGCCCCTTTTCGTGCGCTAGTTTCTGTAACCTGCTGCTAATTCAGAGCAGACAAGTAATGGGCATCATTGAGTTAGGAGGGCCTGATTCCTTCCTTTGTTTATTTTTCGATTTCTGTACCTCACTGATCAATTTGTAATTTATGCCCCGAAGAATCCTCATTCGTGACTCACCAACCAGCTTAGAAGCTACCCCAAACCAATTCAGGAACACCTCCCATTACTCTAGAGCTGTTTTCCCTTTTTTTATGCTTAATCACTCATCTTAAATCAAAAAATGTAGACAATTTAAAGGTACGTTCTCCGGGGAACAGCTTATGGTCATCTCTCTGGGTTATGATGTGCAACCGTCCAAATACTTGCAAGTGTCCCGCCTTCATGTGGGTATATTAATATGGCAGCAAACCCTTTTCCGGGGAGCAACATTCTCACATTTACAAAAACTCTGCTTTAAATACGCAACCAGTGGAAGGAGTAAAAGGTAGTTGAACTTGCATTTAAGAAAGACTTCACTTCACCACGGCCCGAGGCAGGAAAATATCTATCTTACACACCACACATGATAGAGACCCCATTTTCCTATTCATCCTGCTGTAGACAGGGTGGGGGGTCATACATGACCCTCATGTCCCCAACAGGACTCTCCATGAAAGCAGAGAAACCACAGATGTGCCTCACTTTTGGGCCCATCACCGTGATTCTCAATGTATCACTGGTGTGAAAAACGTTATTCGCTGAGATCGCCATTCAGACCATACCATTGATGATTTGGATGACATAGAAATTATATCGATCGAGCAAGTCGACTAACTGGAAAACAAGAGAATAATGATGTCATCACTGACATCACAACATGCTTACACATGAAGTACATATTCATCCATTCATGAAGTTGCACAAACATGCACTCGTTTATTGCATATAGGTACAGAGCACATACTTATGATCTACATAGGTAGCGGACGGACATAAATACATATTTCTATATATTCATATCCTTCGCCAAATTGAAACCGCAAGATGCAGAGTTCATATATTTAGCTTGCACATGCTTGACTGCCACTAACATAAAGAAGCCATAGGGAATGATATGGAAGCTATGGGGCCCTGAAATGGATGACAAAGGAGAGACATGCTTCGGGTACATGGAAAGGCTGACATGATTGTTGCAGCCAGAGGCAAGCAGATACAAGGCACTCAGCTAAGGACAATTGAAGATGCAAAGGTCCCAACTACCAAGACGATGAGCCAGCTGCAGAAAATCAGGCTAAAATGCTCATAATTACAAGCAGGACAGCTTCATTTTGGGGTCTCTACACATGTGACCCAGCCGAACAGGACAATATCGTTTTAACCAAGGTAGACAAAGAAGACTGCTCCCATCGAACCAGAGGGGAAAAGCTACAAATGTTGCGCTCAAACTGCCAACTGAATGCACTTTCCCAGGCTTAGGTGATCAGAGATGGCAACATTAGGGAACACTTCACACCTTCATATTGCCTTGAAAGGGTATACTCAGTCTGGTAACTGTCCAGGGATGGGAGGACACATTCTGCCCTATCCAGATTCACCTTTCACGTGGGGACATAATATGTTGCAAGGTCCAATGGTCCCTCATTGTAGATTGATACGAATAGAGTAGGTCCTAGGAGGAGCCACTAGATATGGCTATCGAATAGTAGAAGTAACCCACATAGCTCCCATATGTAGCCTACCCAAACTGACCAATGTAAAGGTGTAATAGGTTTCTGGGATGGAACCTGGATTTGTGACGCCATAACGGGAAAAAACTGGGTGACACATGCTTCAAAGATGAGATCTCCGTAGGATACAGTTTTTTTCTGGTGTGATTTCTGCCTTTTTGTTTGCTAATAAAAGATAATAACTTTGCCCCATGGCTGAGTCTTCGGTTCTTGTGTCAGGGAGTCTTTGATGGGCCCAAGTGTTCCCTGCTGATAATTGGGGTGACTGTTAGAGAGCCCCGGCCACACCTATACGAAGTTGTAGCAGAGGAGGGTTGCATGGATTTTTTGGTGAGAAACAGTTTCATCCTGCCACATGCCTGTGGGGCTGTGTGGCGACCCATGGTAATCGATGTCTAAAAATACACGTGTATGAAGACGAGGTTGACAGGAGCCGCCTTTGGAGGAACATTCCTGCCTGCTTCCCGTGAGACACCTGTCAGACCAGACGGCAGAGTGGCAGGTTGTGGGAAAGTCGGTGTCCGAAAGACCTCAGAAGATCACGGAGTGTAAGTATAGACTCCATTTTATGGCAAATGTGGGGAGGGAGTGTCTGTTTGATGGAGTTGTTGAAGTCTATGTTTGATGTAAGGATACCTGTTTGTTAGGCAGTCAGTTTGGCCGGTCAGCTTAGACAGTCAGCTTAGCTTGCGGATGAAAAAACTTAAAAAAAGAGAAACATAAAATATATAATGGTTTCTCTGTGAGTTAGGAAATTTAGCTTGGTTCATGATTATTTAATGGTTTACCTGGGTATATTGTTTAGCGGAAGAAGCTACCTTATATCGCGAAAGGTGGTTTCCTGGTTTACCTCGCGGAGGTGCATTTCTATAAGGCGACGCTATAGAAAAGGGACCACGAGATTTATGGGATTACCATGTTAGGAGACAAGAAGGCAGCATGTATATGTTATCTTGTGTTTATCAATGTGTTTGGGGTAGGTCATAAGTGGAAACATCTATTGAAAGATTGGGTATTGAAAATTCGTCCTCTGTGGTATTAGTGATGTCACCCGTGAGGTTGTTTAATGGGACTCAAAGTGTTTAGAATGCGGTAGAAATTGGTGGGTAGTTTACTGATTGTGATTGAAAATCAGTGTTGTGCTGTTTGGGTGGAGATAGATAGGCTCACATGTGCAACTGTGATTTGAGCCTTAAGGGTGGAAAACCACAACAGGGACGGTGCACAGAGCATGCCTGTGTTTTTGGTGCTGAGTCGGAGAGGCTAAGGAAAAGATATGTTATATTGTATTTAATAAAAATGTATCTATCGAAATCCCGATTTGAGACAAGTAAGTATTGATCTAGTGTTACATAAGGTGATGAAAATGACAGATACACCTCTTCAGCATTTGTGAAAGTCGCTCCCACGGTATCAAGACAAAATACGCAAGTATAGCGTGGAATGGACTCGTGACACAGAGGGCAAGTTGGCAAAGCCATGGGCCAAAGACAGACGTTTTTCCAAATGTGTGCAGCAAAAAATGACCACTATTTGCAGGCAGCTAAGAATGGGAATAAACTGAGCAAACGATTGGCCATGTTAAAGTAATGGAAAATGTTTCAGGACAAGGAAGGGGACTTTGGAAGGGGGGAGTTTGGCAGCATTGGATGCTGAGCCAAAGGGACTCGGGAGACAAACAGCAATTGACTCCCTCTTCTCCTCAAACAGCGGATGTAGACACAGCAACAGAAAGCAAGGGATTGTATCCCATGAAGGAATTAAAAGCAGCAGTGGGATATACCAATACCATTTTCACACCTCCAGCGTATAGTAGTGAAAGCACTCCTGATGGCGCAAAGCAAACGAGTAGAACAGCGTGAGACAGTAGCAGCATACGTAAGGAGCGCAGCGAGATGCAAGCGAAGCTAAAGGAGAATGATTTGGGGAAAACAGGAATAAGTTAAGGCCAAGAATTAATAATACTTAATGAATGGATATTTGGACAGATATTGCTCAAGCTGGATGGGAAAACAGTAAGTTAGAAAGGGCATGCGGCGAAGGAATTATCGTGTAGCAAAGACTCGGAGGAGGAAGCTAAAGAATGGGCTGAGACAATGGAGGAAGTGCATAGAAGGGAAGGGAAAGGGAAGTGAAGGAGGAAATGGAAAGAATGCAAAAAGAAAGGGAGTGAAATGAAGCACGAGAGAGAGAGAGAGAGAGAGAGAGAGAGAGAGAGGAAAGGAAGAGAAGAAAACAAAGAGAGCTAGAAGACATAGCAAGGAGGAAAGCAGAAGAAGAACGGGAAAGGCATTTGCAAATAAAGAATGAGAAAAGGAGGTTAGAAGTCGAGCGGCTCATTGAAGAATACCAATGCAGGGAAAGAGAGCAGTGCAGCAGCAATTGAGACAGAGACGAGAGCAGAGAAAGACGCCCTTCGAAAGCAGAAGAAATTAAAATGGACTTGCCACCTTTAGATGATGAGGATGGGGAAGGTATATAAAGAAGGATAGGGGAACTCTATATGAGCAGGAGAAGCAGCATGGTTGCCCCACAGGCAGATAGAAATGCTGAACCCTCTGTGAGGGGGGAGCACAAAGATATAGACTGAACAAAGGGAAAGCAACTGAGAGACACAACATTAAAGAGACTTAGCTTTGATGAAGACAGAGAAGGGGACAGTGACAGTAGTATTGGGACCATGGGGACAGATGAGGATTCACAGGGGAGTGAGGATGATGAGGAGAGAAGACACACTTGATGCTCCAGGGAAGCAAGCCCAGACAGACACACAATATGGGGAGAAGAAGAAAATATGGGTAGAGGGGGACATCGAAGGGCAACTACCGCATCCCGACGGTGGGTTGCAGAGCATTGAAAATATCACACCATATGCAGAGAGGCTCAGGGGCTGGCCAGGATGAAAGAGGATAGAGATGGCAAGGGCATTCACCACGACCAAAGACATGGGGAGACAGGATGGAGGGATGAAACTGACACAGTTCCCATTACTTGAAAAGGGTGGGGGGTGACCTCAGTATATTCCCTGGCAAAAAATGGACAAAGACATTTTAAGATGCAAGCTGCCCTCGTTAACTGCTGGGGCTGCCAAGTGGATTTATGAGATCACAAAACTAACAGCAGGGACGACCAAAACTAACAGCAGGGACGACATTAGCGGTAGGGGACATGAAGAGTTTACTCACAGCCATTCTTGGGGAGGTAGCTAACCATGTATGGAAAAGATCAGGATATCATGGAATGACTGCACAGAACATGGCACACAATGGTGCGCCATTCAATAACTGCCGAGTGGCCATATGGCAAGCTCTAAGGGTATAATACCCAGACACTTTGGAGATAAGCACAAGCATGGCACACAAAATGCGTGAGGATGAAGACCCACTTCAATATATTCAACAAATTCAACAGAAATGGCATCTTGAAATGAGAGAACCATGGGACAAAACAGTATTTATTTTTACAATACATTATGTGAGAGGTTACCAGAGCAAGTGCAAAAGCAGCTTAAGAAATTAGTGGGGATGGAGGCTAAGCATTGGTCAGAAATCCAGCTAACTATAGTGCACTACTGCAGGCTAATACAAGAATTCCGCGAAAGAAGCGTAAGGAGAGGAAACAAGAAAAAGCAAAGTTAGTGCAGTAGAAATTATCTAAGTACACAATGAAAGGGGCGATGTTAACAAGCGGGGAAGGAGTAGTTGCTCAGCAGGCACAGCACCTACCACAAATGACATGGAGAGCTTTTGTAGGATGAGGGGAAATGAATCAGTGGCCGAGTGGACAAGGAGGGACCGTGCAAAGTCAGGACAGAGGGTTACAGACACCCAATGCAACAGAATGCAGGAGGGTTTCATGAGGGACAGCAAAGATGGATGGGGGTCCCACACAATGTTGGGTGTGCGGACACATTGGTCACATATTGCAAGTATGCAGCTATTGGGGCGGGATGCCTCAGAACAGGGGAATGAAGCACCAGCCCTCATAATAGTCAGTCTGCTCTGTCTGGTATGCCCAAGATAACATGCAAGGGCAGTTGTACGTGCCACAACAGACGCATACCCAAGTCATGCAAACAGAGCAGTATCAGCCCATGCCACATGCTACACGCACAGGGATACAAGCAGCAATCACCACCAGCACAGCAGGCACTGGTTCAAAAGAACATAATAACCATGATCCGTGCAGGCTCCATGATGCCGGCCCCCATGTGAAAGCGGGAAGGGGTAACTGTTATAGGGGGAAATCCATTTACAGGTACCGGAATGTCATCATAGCCACAATAGGACAGCCCACAGACAGACCTGATGTGTTCAATCCTATCTGTTACACCCAATCCGGCTTAGGAACCACAAATAGGGCTCACTGTAAGTGACAAGACTTGTTTCTTTCTCGTGGATATGGGGCGACTAGGTCCTGTAAAAGGGAGGGGAGATGCGAGGGAACTCCTCCAAGCTTATTGTGCCCTGATTGTACAGAAGGGGTGCCAGTAGACATTGAACTGTTTTAATATGGGATAGAATTGTTAATCGCATGGCTCCCAGGGATACAGGGTAGACTGTTATGCATACCAAATGAATTCCTTTTCATACCAGAGGTTCACTTAGTTGAAAAGAAAGGAAAAGTGATCCCAATAGATCTTGAGGCAGTTATAGTGAAAGACGAAAAAATAGTACTGCATGGGACTGACTATAGAGGTCGATCATGGAGAACTATAATTGCAGCAGGGGAAAGCTACAGGTTGACTGATGTGACAGATGGGGAGTTATTCCAAGACGATCAATCGGATAGGTGGTGTTTGACATAAGCATTACACATAGGGTGGAAATACATTACAGAGAAGTGCAGCAGAGAATGGCTGTGCTATGAAAAATGATACCACAATTTCTCGAGGAAGATGTAGGGTGGGTACTCAGTGCCTTATGGACCAATAGTCCCTCTGATGTGGGTCTGTTAGAAGGGATAGGAACAGTCAAGATAAAGCTTAAACCAGGGGCAAGACAGTATCCTCTATCAAGGGAAGCAGACAAGGGTATTTATGAAACGATCGCCGCTTTAGTGAAGCAAGGCATTCTGGTACCTTCAGAATCGCTGTGTAACACAACAGTGTGCCCGTTGAAAAAGGTGACAGGGGAATCATGGTGTTTCATTCAGGATTTAGACCCTCTGAACCAAATTGTTGAAGCAGAATTCCCATTGTTCCAAATTCAGCGACAATTCTGTGTAGCATCTCAACGCAAGCTACACACTTCACAGTAATATGCTTGAAGAACGCCTTCTTTTCTGTACCACTCCATGAAGAGTCACAGGATTTAACATTGTTTCTATATTGAAATCGGAAGTGGAAACACACGAGACTCCCACAAAGGTACTGTGAGTCACCTTGCATCTTCAATAGGGTCCGTCAGATGGATCTAGGCAACATACAGATAATGAGAACAGTCATACAATATGTGGATGACATTTTCATTTGCAGCAAGTCACAGGAACAGTGTCGAAATGACTTGGTATACTTGCTGACAGTATTGGTGGAAAAAGGTTACAATGTGGACAAGGCAAAATTACAATATTGCCAAAGAGAAATGCTATATATAGGGCAGTTGAAGGGTGAAAATGTGACTTCTGAAAGGGCTGAGGCTGTCATGATGCCTACCTCCAAGGAGCCAGACCAGGCCCAGCTACCCCAGAGGCAGACATCATGTCCCCGAGGGAAGTCTCAGCAGCCCCAAATAGGAGCCCTTTGGACTCAGTCCTGGCGCCTTTGGCGCCAGGCTCATATTGGACAACAGTCCTGGCGCCATAGGCGCCAGTCTCATAAAAGATGACTTTGAGTAGAAAGGTGCTTGGTGTAAACTTACCTGATGCAGACCATGCTGCAACATCCAGGCCATCTAGAGGCCTGAATGGGACTACTTTATCTTCGGGGACTACTTAACCACACGGGTGTGGCCGGAGGAAGAATACATACCTGAGAGGAAGGATACATACCTGGAACTACTTTGAAGGCTATTTAAGCCACGCCCAAGCAGCAACTCACGCTTCGCGTTGTTCTGCATCTAGCAGCTGGACGCTCACCGTGTCTGCTCCTGCATCCTGACTTCTGCCACGCCCGCCAGCATCCTGGAACACCTGCAAAGGGAGAAGAGAAGAGAATAGAAGAAAGAAGAGTCCTTACCTGCTAAATCCACATCCCGGAGACATTTCGCCGACGATCCTGAAAAGGAAGACATTCATTTTAAAAGCACATCGCATCGATCGCTGCAGCGCCGCATTCCACTCACCTTTACTGGGCGCCTCCATGTTCATCAGCGACCATCTGGATCCGCAGCCACATTTCAGCGCCTAGGGAGAAAAAGACAAGAACAAAGGTGAGCTAGGGAAGAGAATAAGAAAACCTTAATTTTCCATCATAAGACTTACCTGTTGGGTCATTCCCACTTCATTTCGGGTCGGTGCCGCATCATGGCATTTCCGGACCCCGGCCCCTAAGGGGAAAAAAGAGACATCAGCGTTAGTGAGCGAATGCTAAGACATTACCTGAACGCTCATTAAAGACTTACCTGATATCTACTGGAACTGCACCTCTCACTTCGGGTCGGTGCCATATCTCCGGCATTTCCGAACCCCGGCCCCTATGGGGAAAAAAGACACAAGGATTAGTGCATTAATGCAAGGACACTAAAGGAACCTCTCATCAAACAACTCACCTGAGTTTCCTTCGTCGGTTTCATTGCTCATCTCGGAATCTTTGTTCTGCACCTGAAATAGAGACAACGGACAATTATTATTTCGGGCTCATACTTATAAACAGAATTCTCACAGTATTTTACCGGGAAGGTCAAGCAAACTTGAACTCTCTACAATCCAAGATCCAGTGAAGTAACTGGATTACAACGCGCCCCTGCATCAGAAGCAGGATGGAGAGCTCGTCCTTTCAGACCCTAAGGTGAGACTTCACGGGGAATCGCAGAAGGGTTTCGTGGAGGGTGAGAAGGGAGAGGGAGGCTTACACATTATCCCGCAGATTGTTAATACTCCCTTTTCACACACAGAAGGATAATTCTGCGAGCCAGACAAGCCAGATTTGAGGGTCCGGTCCTGTCCATCTTCCGAGTCCTGCGCTTCACCATAGAAGAGGCAACAGCACTCCAAACCAGGCCTGCGCCTCCGTGGGAGTCAGGTGAGCGTAACAGAACGCGAAGCCTACCTACAATTTCCCACCCGGGCGTTATGGAAACTTCTGAGACAGACCAGCTGGCCCAGCTTTTGGGGGAATTACGGGCAGAAGTACACTCCGCCCGCCGGGAGACTAACGCTCTCAAAAGAGAACTGATCCTATCTAAGGAAAGAGCTGATGACCTGGCCAAACGGTTGTTGCAGGGTCAGGCAGGACAAACTCCTTTACCTAGTACCGGGGGTAATCCCACTTCTATGATTTCGAATAACCCGGTACAAATCATTCTACCTGGAAACATGCCTTTGGCCCCGCCTGAACGTTTTGCTGGGGACCCCAAGAAATATGCCGTTTTTATGAACCAATGTCGCTTACACTTCCTATGCAGACCCGGGGCCTTCCCTAATGACCAGACCAAGGTAGCTTTTGTATTATTTTATCTCAGCGGCAGTGCTGCCGATTGGTCAGTTCCTTTGGTAAATCAAGATGACCCAATTCTCCAGGATTTTCAAGGCTTCCAGGCAAGCATGGAAAGATTATTCGCTCGACACTTTCAGGGACAGGCCCTAGACAACTAACTGCTTTCCTTACGACAAAGTAACCAGGATCTCTTATCTTACATCGCCACCTTTAATAGGTTGGTTGCGGAAACTGGGTGGCCAGAGAATAAAAGGATCACATTATTTCATCGAGGTCTGCGCGGAGAACTTAAAGACGTGCTAGCCCAAATAGTAAATCCACCCCAAGTCTGCGCGGAGTACATGGACCTTGTGGTCCAACTTGATCACAGACTTCAGAATAGAAACGCAGATCGATCCAAGTTTGAAACCAGAGTGTTGATCAAAACTCACGCTAACCCCAAGAGAACCGACGTTTCAGAACCTATGCAAATCGGTGGAGTTAAAGGACCGTTAACGCAGAAGGAACGGGAGAGAAGGCGGCAAAAGCAATTATGTCTCTATTGCAGGGCTTCTGGTCACTTTCTACGAGACTGTCTGGTAAAACCACCTAAGAAGGTGGTTGGAGCCACTGACAACAATTTATTAGAACCTGATTCGGGAAACGACCAAGCCCGACAAGCGTAGAGGTCCGCTTGCCGAGCTTGAAAACAAACTCTTTGACCTCGCATTTCATCATGCCAATGGTCCTCGTGGATCCGAAATAGCATCGGCGGTTGCATGCTATAAAGGCATACATCGACATTGGAGCTATTGGAAACTATGTAGATAGTGAATTGGCCTCCAGGATTAATCTCCCTCTCCGTCTGAAAACTAACAAGGATGTCATTACTACAGTTGATGGAACCGAAATAGCCTCAGGGCCGGTAACTCATTCCACTACAGAAGTGACACTAGTGGGTCAGGATGGACATCGGGAAGCCATTGTGTTTGACGTAATCAAGGCCCCGCAGTTTCAAGTAATTCTAGGAATTCCTTGGTTAGAAACACATAATCCTCGAATAGACTGGCGAGCAAAGAGAATAACCTTTCCTGATTGTGAACAAACTTGTTATCCAAGAAATCCAAATATGGGCCTGGCCTCAGTAACTTCCGCCACTATACAACTACCGGCTGAGTACCAAGAATTCCAAGACGTTTTCCAAAAAGAACAGGCCAACACGTTACCTCCCCACCGGTCGTACGATTGTCAAATCGATCTGGTACCAAATGCTCAACCGCTTTGTATTTATGCTCTTACTGAACCTGAGAACCTTCACTTGCGTCAGTATTTAGATCAGTACCTTGCCAATGGTTTTATTCGCCCATCAAAGTCTCCTGTTTCCTCAGCTCTGTTCTTCGTGCCGAAAAAAGAAGGCGACCTTAGAACATGTATTGACTACCGCGCCCTAAATCAAATAACGATTAAGAATCGTTATCCTCTGCCTCTGATCCCTGAACTTCTCGACCAGGTAAAAGATGCTTGTATGTACACCAAGTTAGATCTCCGGGGAGCTTATCACCTGGTGCGTATAAAAGAAGGCGACGAATGGAAGACTGCATTCCGCACCAAATATGGGCTCTTTGAATATCAGGTGATGCCCTTCGGATTGTGCAACGCACCTGCCGCCTTTCAATACTTTATGAATGATGTTCTTCGGGAACTTATCGATGTTTGTGTCATCGTATATATGGACGACATTCTGGTGTACTCCTCTTTGGAATCCGATTACAGAAAACATGTCAGGGCAGTTCTTGAAAAATTACGCCAGCACAAACTGTTTGCAAAACTCAAAAAATGCGTTTTTCATACCACAGAACTCGAGTTTCTCGGATTCATCCTGACACCTAAAGGAGTCCGAATGGATTCGCGAAAGGTGGACGCCATCCTCAAATGGCCATCTCCTAGCTCTGTGAAGGGGCTTCAGAGCATGCTTGGCTTTGCCAATTTTTATCGAAGATTCATCCCGGAATTTTCTCGAGTGGTCCAACCCATCACAGCTCTCTTACAGAAGAATAAACGCTTCGAATGGACTCATGAGGCAGAACAGGCCTTTCAAGACCTAAAGTCTAAATTCACCTCCGCACCTGTGTTGAAGCATCCACGCCCAGATCTCCCTTACATTGTTGAAACCGACGCATCCAGCCTAGCCATGGGAGCTGTCCTGTCTCAAAGGGATCCAATAACTAACTTACTACACCCTGTAGCCTTTTGGTCCAGAAAATTCTCGGCTCCTGAAATTAATTACGCAATCACTGACAAGGAGTTACTAGCTATTAAGTCCGCCTTCAAAGCTTGGCGTCATTACCTCCTCGGCGCAAGACACACCATCACGGTGATTACAGATCATAGAAATTTGCAATATTTAAAGACGGCCAAAGCCCAATCATCACGTCAACTCCGGTGGGCCTGATTCTTTGCGGAATTTGATTTTGTAATCACATATCGCCCTGGTTGCAAGAATGGCAAAGCGGACGCTTTATCTCGGATTGGGATGGAAGAAACAAATTTGAACTTAGAACCAGTACCAATTATACCTGAACAGAGAATTTTGGGTTTGACCTCTTTACAAACTATTGAGGACGTTCAAACTCGAGTTAAACAACTATTAGACTCCACAGCCTTACAAGAATGGAGCCAAAAGGGGTCACACTTTTCCGTTAATAACGATTTACCATACTTCCAGGGGCGATTATTTCTGCCTAACAAAGAACTGCAAGAACTCGTTATTGCCCTCATCATGATACATTAATGGAAGGACATCCTGGTATCGCTAAAACTGAGGAAAAGATCAAACGACAATTCTGGTGGCCATCCTGGAGAAAAGACATAAAATCTTTTGTGATGTCTTGCGGAGTTTGCGCCCAAAATAAAGGTCAAAAGAAAAGACCAGCCGGTCTTCTACAACCTTTGGATATTCCACCGGCACCTTGGCACACCTTGTCGATGGACTTTATTACCGACCTGCCTCCTTGCTATGGATACAACACTATCTTGGTGATTGTGGATCTCTTCTCCAAAATGGGCCATTTTATCCCTTTAAAAAGGCTACCCTCAGCCCCCATCTTGGCCAAGGAATTTCTGGAGAACATAGTTTGTAGGCATGGTTTCCCATCCATATTAGTCTCAGATCGAGGAAGCCAGTTTATTTCCCATTTTTGGAGGAAATGTTGTCAACTGGCAAAAATTGATGTACGACTATCCACCAGTCACCATCCCCAGACCGATGGCCAAACCGAGAGAACTAACCAAACCCTTGAACAATATCTTCGGTGTATGTTGCACCAATCTGAATGCAATTGAAAGACATTCTTTGGATCGCAGAATATGCATATAACAATTCTGTACATTCTGGAACAGGACAAACCCCTTTTTATACCTTGTATGGTCATCATCCTCGAACCTCAGACCTGGACCCTCCTCAAAACCTGGAAATGCCTGCGGTGGATCATTTGCATTCCACGATAACCCGAGCTTTCAAAGAAGCTACGACTCATCTTCAGCAAGCCAAGAGAAAGTACAAAGAAAATGCTGATTTACATCAAAGTGAAGCACCTCCGTACCAAATAGGGGACCAGGTGTGGCTAGCAGCTAGACATTTACCTCTCAAAGGACCGCAGACTTTCAACCCCAGATACATAGGACCCTATCCCATCAAAGCTATAATCAACCCGGTGGCCTTTAAACTCGATGTACCAGCGACCATGTGAATTCATCCCGTTTTTCATGCCTCACTGTTGAAACCGGTGCAACCAGGAACCAGACTGATCAAACCACCAGAACCAATTCAGATTGATGGGGAATTAGAATTTGAAGTTAAAGACATATTGGACTCCAAGGTGTTAAAGTCAAAACTCTTCTAACTAGTTGATTGGAAGGGGTATGGACCTCAGGAGAGATCTTGGGAACCAAGCGACCATGTACACGCGCCGCGATTAATACAAAAATTCCACCGAAAATTCCCAAACAAGCCAAAACCCCCGGAGAGAACAACCTTGGGAGGGGCCTTGGGAGGGGGTACTGTCATGATGCCTACCTCCAAGGAGCCAGACCAGGCCCAGCTACCCCAGAGGCTGACATCATGTCCCCGAGGGAAGTCTCAGCAGCCCCAAATAGGGGCCCTTTGGACTCAGTCCTGGCGCCTTTGGCGCCAGGCTCATATTGGACAACAGTCCTGGCGCCATAGGCACCAGGCTCATAAAAGATGACTTTGTGTAGAAAGGTGCTTGGTGTAAACTTACCTGATGCAGACCATGCTGCAACATCCAGACCATCTAGAGGCCTGAATGGGACTACTTTATCTTTGGGGACTACTTAACCACACGGGTGTGGCCGGAGGAAGAATACATACCTGAGAGGAAGGATACATACCTGGAACTACTTTGAAGGCTATTTAAGCCACGCCCAAGCAGCAACTCACGCTTTGCGTTGTTCTGCATCTAGCAGCTGGACACTCACCGTGTCTGCTCCTGCATCCTGACTTCTGCCATGCCCGCCAGCATCCTGGAACACCTGCAAATGGAGAAGAGAAGAGAATAGAAGAAAGAAGAGTCCTTACCTGCTAAATCCGCATCCCGGAGACATTTCGCCGACGATCCTGAAAAGGAAGTCATTCATTTTAAAAGCACATTGCATCGATCGCTGCAGCGCCGCATTCCACTCACCTTTACTGGGCGCCTCCATGTTCATCAGCGACCATCTGGATCCGCAGCCACATTTCTGCACCTAGGGAGAAAAAGACAAGAACAAAGGTGAGCTAGGGAAGAGAATAAGAAAACCTTAATTTTCCATCATAAGACTTACCTGTTGGGTCATTCCCACTTCATTTCGGGTCGGTGCCGCATCCTGGCATTTCCGGACCCCGGCCCCTAAGGGGAAAAAAGAGACATCAGTGTTAGTGAGCGAATGCTAAGACATTACTTGAATGCTTATTAAAGACTTACCTGATATCTACTGGAACTGCACCTCTCACTTCGGGTCGGTGCCGTATCTCCAGCATTTCCGAACCCCGGCCCCTATGGGGAAAAAAGACACAAGGATTAGTGCATTAATGCAAGGACACTAAAGGAACCTCTCATCAAACAACTCACCTGAGTTTCCTTCTTCGGTTCCATTGCTCATCTCGGAATCTTTGTTCTGCACCTGAAATAGAGACAACGGACAATTATGATTTCTGGCTCATACTTATAAACAGAATTCTCACAGTATTTTACCGGGAAGGTCCAGCAAACTTGAACTCTCTACAATCCAAGATCCATTGAAGTAACTGGATTACAACGCGCCCCTGCATCAGAAGCAAGATGGAGAGCTCGTCCTTTCAGACCCTAAGGTGAGACTTCACAGGGAATCGTAGAAGGGTTTCGTGGAGGGTGAGAAGGGAGTGGGAGGCTTACACATTATCCCGCAGATTGTTGATACTCCCTTTTCACACACAGAAGGATAATTCTGCGAGCCAGACAAGTCAGATTTGAGGTTCCGGTCCTGTCCATCTTCCGTGTCCTGCGCTTCACCATAGAAGAGGCAACAGCACTCCAAACCAGGCCTGCGCCTCCGTGGGAGTCAGGTGAGCGAAACAGAGGCAATCAGTAGGATTCTGATGCCAAAGACAGTGAGATACGTGCAGCAGTTATTGGGCCTTTGCAATTATTGCATGAGAATGGGAAAGTTGGATGCTATGAGTGGGACATGCATGAGCCAAAGATGAGGGACAGCCTGCATTCAGTAACTGCAGTTTCCCCTTGTTTAATACAGACAGAGTGCTGCTCCGAGACACTAATCTTGCATAGAAATACCTGGTAAGAGCTTTATTGAGAATGTTACTGAAAAGGTGGGATGGCATGAAAAGGACAACAATTATCCAATGAATAATTATGGAGGAAAAAAAGGATCAAAATGTTGTCATGCCCCATAAGCGATCTCGACTAAGACTTGGGCCTCTGTGTGAATTTTTTGCTTTGGTGGAATTGTTTGCCTTAGTTGAATTGTTGCCTATTAAGATGGATTTCTAATTCTGGGCACTGGGCAGAAGTTTACGTGGCCACCATAGTTTAGTGGAACAGGCAAACCTTCTGGACAAACCAAACCAATCTACGGTAGCTTCGGAGGCGGCCAAGACTAAGTCTCAGGTGGGGTGAGAGTGATCGGAAGCACACAATGAGCACACAGAGTCAAACTCCACAGATTGCCCTTAGATAGATTTATATCAAAAATACATTTATTATAGGACTTTATGTTGCCTGTTAATATGGATTTCCAAACTCTGACCTGGTGAGCAGATGTTTAGGAGGCCACCACAGTTTAGTGGAACAGGCAAAACTTCTGGACAAACCAAACCAATCTACAGTAGCTTTGGAGGCGATCAAGACGAAGTCTCAGGAGGGGTGACAGTGATCGGAAGCCCACCATGAGCACACACAGTCAAACTCCACAGATATACAAAAATGTGTTTAGCCTAGTGCTGATGAAAGAGGAGAAAATAATCACAACATGCAACATAAAAGGGGTAAGTTCAACACAGATATCAAATTAGGCAATTCTTTGTAGTCAATGCTTAACTTATGTAGTCCAGCCCTAAGAAGTGAGGAGCCTTGCGCTCTAAGTACAGTAGTGTGTTAACAATGCACTGTTGTGCGTAACTTGAAAAGCAGGTTCTCTTCAGGGAGCTGTAGCTGCTCAATAAGGGGCTTGTGGCGATGAAAAACAAAGTCCTATTCCTAGAGGACTGTCTACCCTTGCAGCTAGAGTGACCGTCAGAGTTCTGGAATAGCTGGGGAGCACATGCTAGCCCAGCCAAGGTGAGTATCTTCTAAGGGATTCTCGTGTGTATAAACAGATGGATGTCAAAGGGGGCCACCGGTAAGTGATGAAAGTACTGACTGACCCTCGAAACAGTCCGGACCAAACTTTGGCAGTCAAGTCCACTTTCCTTATAGGTTTCAAGTACGCGATTCTCAAAGTCTCGAGTCTCAACTCGGGATGGCAGTGTTCCTGTGCGATACCCTGGGTTCAAGCTGGACAGTTCACTGGATGTCCCAAAAACACCTCTGAAGGGGATTTTTGCAAGGGTAAGTAAGAGGTGCCAAGAGTAGTTGTTCACACTACTCCAAAGGGGCGAAACACCCTTACAGGCCTTCTTGGTACGATGCAAAAGCAGGAGTCCGATGGGACAACAGCGGGCTCAGGGTGCCAAAACTTCCTAGCACATCACTGGCGGTTCGTTGAGTCAAGGATACTTGGCGCCTTCTGTAGTTCAGTGTGAATTTCAGTTGATTGACCTGGAATGGATGCAAAGCCCCTTCTCTTATCCAAAATTAATTTCATGCTCAATTCACAGATAGCTAGCGGAAGATCTGCTCTCTTGATGCACACCAGGCGTCGGTCAGTCATGGCCCATGGTGGTTCCAGTCATTCAAGCATACCAGACATACTGGCACCAGTAGTGTGGATTCGGACCAGACAGTCCCAACCCTCTTCCTGGGCACTAGAACACAATACATGCAGGAGCCCGCGAAAGGTGTAGCTTTCCTGGGGAACTGCATGCCCAAATAAGGAATACCCGGATCTCTCGACCTGGGTGAAAGCAAAGGGACAGAATGGCCAAAGGACAGAACAAAAGACTTCATGGCACTGCCATTTTCGGCACTGGCCACAGTCTTTGGCCAAACTCCCTAAACACAGTATGGTACATAAAAACGAAGTAAAGATACTTTAAAAGTAAACTGCTGCCTCCAGTTCGTCCAAGGCACACTTGTACAAACACCAAGAAATCCTTAGAGGGTGGCTAGGACCATAAAACCAAAAGGACCTCTATACACCATACTGTAAGGTCCTTGGCATACAGATAAAAAGTTACCAAGAAATGGCAACATAGTCGAAGACTAAGGGAAACATAGTTTCCCAGTACCGACAGCCTGAAGGACGTGCCAGTTTCCCCATAACAAATAAGCGAAAGCTAGAGTAGTGCAGCTGAAGGCTGTGCTTCACTGGAAAAAGTCAGGTTAGGTGAGTCAAACAAAAGCAAAAAGTTTGGCGGGTTCAAAAATGGAGGGACCATTGCACATAAGGGAAATATTTCCTATCACTCCTCCCTTCCAGACCCAAGGACAGGGGGATTAATTCACCCCTGGATGAACCTCATGTTCAGGTCGATTAAACATTCTGGACAAACCATCAGTGTTGCTATGTTGCTATGTTGGACACCTGGCCTGTGCAACTTTGGATTCTCTCCCTTCAAGTTCATTAGCCACTTAAAGGGCTTATGGCCAGTTTGCACAGTGAAGTGGGTCCAATAGAGGTAGGGCCTCAGCTTCCTTAAGGCCCACACGACAGAGCAGCATTATTGTCTCTACAGTGCACCACCTGAGCTCTCTGTCCTTAAGCTGGTGACTAATAAATCCAATGGTTGTTCCTTGCCTTTCTCATCTACCCGTGATAATAGACCACCTATTGTTAAGAAAGGAAGAAGGCAATGAATATGGCAAGGGAAATGTGCACGGAAATGCACAGTGAACAACTTTGAATATAACAACGTGCATACAATACCCAAGACTCGTCTATTCTAAAACCCAGGAGTGCAAATAGAGTGAAACAATAATACCAATATATGAAAAGGGATGTGGGGTAAGCACTTAGAACCTCCTTATGACTGAATGGAAAGTCGGCAAACTCCTTACCCACTATGCTATTACAGATACTGACAGCGCTAAGCCCACGTAGAGGGCAAGCAAGGACAGGATCTGTGAGCTGACACTCTGGATGATCCTGAATAGGGAACTTAGAAACAGTACTCACGAGGACCGGAAAGACCACTTGAATGTCAGTAATTCCACGAACCCAGTAGATCAAACAGGGACCCAGAAGGCTATAACAGCAATGGGTGGAGGATAACTAAATACATAAGACCCAAGTCAAGGGGCAAGTAGGAATTGTGATTATAGAATAGTGAGGAAAACAAAAGGCATTCACACAGGGACTAGTTACAACAGCACCCCACACCTAATAATCAATGGGAAATAAATGCAGAAGTGCAATGGAAAACATGGAATGGATCCCAATAGAAAGTAAGGATCAGGAGCAGGGAAAATGATATCACAAAAGGAAACCTTTCCCACCCATCCAAGGAGAAAAGACAGGAAGCTAAATCTATAAAGGGAAAGACTAATGCATCTAGTTTTTCAGTAGCAAAGGACAGCATCAAAGAAACAGAGAACACAGGCAAATTGGGCAGCATCAAAGGGTAAAGCACAGAGAGAGGCTGCCTGCAGACAGAGGAAGACAGAAAGGGAAATCCAGAAAGCAGAAATCAATTAAGCACATAAATCCGAAATCCAGGGCAGAGGAACAAGTAACAGGAACTAGGAACTAGGCACAAAAGCTAGAAACAAGGGACCAGTCACAACAGGAACACTGCAACAATGACCAGCGCTGGACTGAAGCAAACTGAGGCTTTTAATGCTGCTTAACGAGCACACCCCTCAGGTGTGCCGCCTGCTGCACCTGCAGCCCCAAGTGTTGCCTATCCTCCACCCAACCTTGTCCTGCAAGGGAGGGGGTGAAGCAGTAGCCAGGCATTTCTAGGAAGCATAGTCATTAGATTAAAGTAGCATGCTAGCTGCCAAAAACCTGGAATGGATCCGGAAGGGAAGTAACTTGGAAAATAAGGTTTTAGCGCTCCCAATTCATCACAGCACTGTAGCATAAGGTTCGGAGGAAATGTCCAGTAGGGAATAAACCCCAAAACATGCCCCCAAGTGACGGGAGCGAGGGGAGCGAGCCGTGACACCTATCCCAGTATCAGAGGCATCTGTCTGCGCAATAAAAGCATGTTTGTAGTCAGGGGCCATGAGGACAGGGGCCTGACACAGGGAACCTTTTAAACCATTGAAGGCCTTCTCACACTCCGCAGACCAAGAAACCTTCTTGGGTTTCTTTGGAGTTGTGAGAGCAGTCAGAGGGGCAGCTATGGTGCCTTAGTCTGCCATGAAGTTTCGATAGTACCCAGTGAGACCTAAGAAGGCTCTCACCTGAGTTTGTGTTGTGGGGGTAGGCCAGTCTTGTACTGCTTGTACTTTACTGGGTAGAGGCTGAATCTTCCCTCCACCTCCTTCATGCCCAAGATAGACCACAGATCCTTGTCCAATATGGCACTTACTGGCCTGTATGGTCAGGTGGGCCTTCTGAAGTGCATGTAATACTATTCCCAGGAGTTTCACATGTTCTTCCCAGGAGGCACTTAAGACTGCTAAATCATCGCGATATGCTAAGCAGAATTCACCCAACCCATTTAGGACATGATTCACAAGCCTTTGAAAAGTAGCAAGTGCATTCTATAATCCAAAGGATGCTGTCTTCTCCTTGGCATGTTCTGCTAGGGCTATTTGCCAATATCCTACAGTGAGGTCAAATGTGCTGAGGTACTTTGAGGCACCCAAGATATCCACAACATCATCAATTTTAGGCAAGGGGTGGACATCAGTCCTGGTGACAGCATTCAGAGCCATGTAGTCCACACAAAACCTCTGTTCAGAGGTACCTGCCTTTGGCACCAGAACCACAGCACTGGACGATGGACTACTAGAGGGTTCAATCACCCCAGATCTAACATCTTGTTGACCTCTGTCGTGATGTAGTATCACACCTTATCTGACATCCCGTACCCTCTACTTTTGCTAGGTACACTGTCCCCAGTGTCACTTCTGTGTTTGCACCAAGGTGTCAAACCAGGAATCAGTATGAACAAGGGGGAGAACTGCCTAAGCAAGGTTTTTACTTCCTCATGCTGGGTAGGAGTCAGGTGAGAGGCCACTTTGACACCCTGAATGGAGCCATCTGAAAGGATACCTTGGAACAAGCCAGGCAGAGGTTCAGATTCCTCTTCTTCTCTGTCTGATGCCAAAGGTAGTGCTACTATTTCAACCCAAGGGATGAAAGCCTTCAGCCTATTTATGTGGAACACTTTGGGGGCCTGACCAGGTATCCTAAGGTCTATTAAATACCCTACCTCCCCCAGCTGCTCCACAACTGTGTAAGGTCCTGCCAATTTGTCCTGGAGGGCTCTAGGCCTTCTAGGGTTAATAATCAGGACTTCTTGACATGGGGTGAAGTGAAGCTTTCTGGTCATACAAATGTTTCACCAGAGTCTGACCTGCCTTTAACTTATCACTGGCCTAAGCCATCAGAAGGACCATTCTCTTCCTTAACCCCAGCACATACTCCACTACATTGGTAGTCATGGAAGGAGTAGGGAGCTCCCACCCTTCCTTGACTATGGCCAGTGGTCCCCTAACAGGGTTACCAAAATGAAGCTCATAGGGGCTGAAACCAACACTGCACCGCGGTACCTCTGTAGGAAAATAGTTAGCATGGCAACAGGAGATCCCACTTTCTCCTGAGGTTCTTCCAGAGCCCCAATCATGCTTTTGAGAATTCTATTAAACCTCTCAACTAAGCCATTAGTTTGTGGGTGATAGGCCAATGAATACATATAAATAACCCCACCCTCTTTCCACGTGGCTTGCATGTACTTAGACATAAAGTTGCTTGCTCTGTCTGACACAACTTCTTTAGAGAAGCCAACTCTAGTAAAAATGCCAAGTAATGCTTTTGCAACTGACTATGCAGTTACAGTCTTCAATGGGATGGCTTCAGGATATCTGGTTGTCTCTGAAAGGCACAGGAGACCCCACTCTCTAGATCGGGGTATTAACGTAATAGTTCATTTCAGCAAGAAAATCCAGAGGAAACAATTTGCAAAGACGTATTAAGGGTTTTATTGTACCTAATACATTTACTCTGTGAGTTTAATCACAAATTAATCTGCACTCAAGCAGTTATTTATTTAACATAGCAGTAATATTTAAAAACATCATAATTTGATAAACATCATCCTATTAAATCATTCATACATTCATCCGCATCCATATGACATCCATCAAACTACTCATACAACACATCAATAAGTACAAGATAAAAACATATAACAAATATAACAATTCATCCATAATTTAATTATTGTACAAAAAGTTTTTATGCAAAACAACACATAGTGCAAGGCCACAGTAGGTTTTATAAGTGGTAAGCAAAACAACACATAGTGCATAGCCACAATAGATTTTATAAGTGGTCAGCAATTGGGATAGGCCAAAGAGAATCTTCACAGGTGGCCTTATCATAGGTTTCTCTACCGGTTTCAACGTATTAACGTTGGTTTTGTTACGTCTTTATCAGGAGGTTACAAGTAGTTGTCTACAAACAAAACAAATATTGATCCGTCACTTCCCTATATAAAATTAGGGGTCAGATGAAAAAAGAGAAGAAAGGCGGAAAGGAAGTGCAAATGCATGACTTCGCAGAGCTCAGTTGCAGACATAAAATGTTCTGCTGTTATCCTGCTAAAACCCCCAAATGTATATATATATTTGGGTTAAGCTATGGGCGTCATGCAAGGAGTGCTACCATAGAAATTCAGTGTCCCTGGGTCAGGCCGGTGTAGGTCATGGATGTAGAACCAAAAAGTGATGGAAAGATAGATACACACCAAAGGATCAAAAGAACAAGGCCCACATGAAGGTGTTGGGAAAAGCTCTAGAAAAGGCTTTTTGGAAGAAAACTTACAAACCAACCTTAGCCACCACAACAGGAGTCAATCCGTTGTATTTTATATGTATGGAACTGGAGACACTGTCGTACAAATTGGCAATGTTCCGGTTAGGGATCCTGCGTGGCAGATGGCTGAATTTTAGGCTCCAATCTGTAAGGGTTTTATAAGAAGTTGTATCAGTGGCCCCGGTCAAAAAAAGGTAACCAGTAACATATTGGCCCATAAGGCTGCAAGACAAAGGATTTTGGGAAGAGAACGACCCCGAGGGTCACATCTACTGTTATATTACCCGAGAAAGTCTGGGTGCTGGAGTGGTGCAGGTTGGAGAACTCACGCGCCACAACAGATGTCGGGTGGCATGGTCAACCAGCACCAAGATAAACCTATTGCTAGAGGATGTCTGAGGGTCAAGGGACCAACAATGTCAATCCTTAGCCTTTCAAAGGTCATCTCCACCACAGTGAGTGGCAGCAATGGAGCCTGGATTCTTGAGCCACTCTTACCAGAAATCTGTCAAGTGGCACAACTCCTACAATGGCCTTCTACCTGGACCCCCATCTTGGGCCAGTAGAAATGCATCAATGACCTCTGCTTGGTTCTCTTGATCCCAACGTGACCAGCTACAGGAACTTCATGCACCAGTTGTAGGAAGAAGGGGTTTACTTGAAAGGGGACCACCAACTTCCTATGGTCACCTTCAGTAGACTCTGTGGGCTCACTGTACAGGAGACCACCTTCCCAATATATCTTATGTTTCCCAGAGGGTTAACGCTCAAGCTGGGAACAAGCCTATTTCCCTAGGCCTTCTAATGTTGTGAACTCACGTTGGCCTTTACTAAACTCTTCCCTATCAGGACCACCTTCAACCAATAAACATTGGAGTTCTACATGGTCTTGTGGGCTAAGAATTTCAGGCAACACCTCTTCCTCGTCATGTTCAGGTGCTTGGCCAACTACCTCCACCTCAGGGGTAGGTGATTTAGGAGGAATATTGACTTTCCCTCTTCTAAGTTTCCTGACTCCCTTAGCCTTGGGTTTTTCCTTTGGCTTTGGCTCAGCCTTGGACTTGGCCAGGGCCGCCTTTGTTTGTGACCTTGTGCATGGTCTTTCTGCTGTGTCTGCCACTAGACCTAAGTCTCTGAGGTTATTTCCCAGCAGAACCTTTCCAAGGACTTGCAGCCATACACTCACAGGTATCCTACCTACTGTACCATTAATGGTTAGATTTACAGGCATTACTGGGAACCTGAGAGGGGGGGGCAATCAGCTAACTTGGTGGGCATCAAGGGAGCTCTGGCAAACTCTTCTTGGTTTACCCATGCGGAACCCACCACAGTTCTGCTGGCCCCGCTATCCCTAAGGGCAGGAGTGTCAACTCCATTGATTAGCACCCTGTCTTTAAAGCAGTGATTGGTATTATCAGGAATACTAGCAAATGCCTCTGAGACTCTAGGCTCCCAGGAACCCAGGGATACTAAGACTACTTCATACTCTATCCAACTGGGGAAAGAGTATGAAGAGAAGGATGCCCCTGTGATAATTCCTTCCTCCTCATAAGAGGGGAAGGCCAGACTCACACAGTGAACCCCCAAGGTTTTGACCTTACATGTGGGGTGCCCCTTCAAGGGGTCACTTGCTACACAATCCACCCAAGATCCCCTGGGTTTTGGGACATAGGGAGGCTTACTTTAACCAGAGCTATGCTTGGGAGGATGATTCCCACTATTCTGAACATTCTCATGTGACTTACCCTTGTGGCCCTTACGGGTGGAGGTTTTATCATATCCAGCCCCCACTCTCCTTATCTTTGTGCTTTGGCCCCTCCTCCTGCTTACCAGGAGCAGGCTTCTCTGGGACACTTTGTGTGACACCCATACATCTGTTGCACTGGCTAACTTCTTTGAATCTATCTCTTTAGAATCAGCCAAGTGCTGCTTAAGCTCTGGGGAACAGGAACATATGTTCAAGCACGACTAAGGAAATCATACCCTCAAAGGTGGTGACCTTTTAACCTTCCGCCAAGCCAGTCAGGTTTTTCAAGGAATCAGTTACATATGAGACCCACATATTACCTTCTTTCTTTTTGTAATCTATGAATCATTACAAGTATTGGGAAAGAGTCTTCCCAAACTTTAAGACCAAAGTTTGCTTCGAATTTGCAGTCTTTTCTGTTAGTCTTTGACATTTCCATAATGGCACTGCAGCCAGAATGGGGTAGTCGACTGAGCAAAAATGCAATCTTATCAGGATCCACAACTTCTTGTACTTCACATGCATACTCAAATACAGTCAACCAATCTATGATGTCATTCTAGTCATCATACATACTTAGCAGATCTTTTGGGAACCTTGGATGAGAGAAGGAGCTAGACCCACTACCAGATTGGCAGCTTGTAACTTAGCAAGTTCCAACTGGTGATCTGTGTTCTTCAGTTTGCCTTTCTCCAGTTCTAGCTTAGTCATGCGGAATTCAATATCCTTCTGCTTAAACAGCAGCTCTTGTCTTTTGAATTCCAGCCGGGCCTCGGCCTTAGAGCCAGCAAAAGAAGCATGGGACTCTACATCATCTTGATTACATCTTTCTCCTCAATGATGGCAGCAACTGACCTGTCAGCACTGTTACTGGGAGCAGCCCCAGCACCTTCTGCACTGTGATCTGAGGAACAAGCTGAGATCTAGTTTTCCTGCGATTCCATGATATTTTGGATCATCTCAGTTATTGCGCCAGAGGCTGACAAGCGTCTTTCTGCACAGATCTTCCTTAGCGTTTCTCATTTGGAAGCACTCAAAGCTATGTTCACAATTGCTTCCATGTTACAAGTGAGGTAGGTGGCTTACAGTTAAATTTAAACTAAGGTCACTGTGTTTTCTGTGTAAGTACAACCTGGGTATTTCACCAGTGCGCGGCACTGGGTACCTCCGATCTTATCCAACCGCTGTACACCAATTTGTTAAGATGGATTTCTAAACTCCGACCTGGTGGGCAGAAGTTTAGGAGGCCACCCTAGTTTAGTGGGACTGGGGAACCTTCTGAACAAACCAGACCAATCTACGGTAGCTTGGCAGGCAGTCAAGGCTAAGTCTGAGAAGGGCTGAGAGTGATCGGCAGTCCACAGTGAGCACACACAGTAAAACTCCACAGATGACCCTTAGACAGATGTACATCAAACATCCATTTATTATAGGCCTTTATAACAAAACACGATTAAACCACAGTTATCAAGAAAACAATTACCACACATGCTTATTCACTATGTAACATATATACAAAAATGTGTTTAGCCTAATGCTGATGAAAGGGGAGAAAATAACCACAACCTGCAACAGAAAGGGATAAATTCAACACAGATATCAAATTAAGAAATTCTTCGTAGTCAATCCCTAGCTTACGTAGTCCAGCCTTAAGAAGTGAGGAGCCTTGCGCTCAAAGTACAATAGTGCGTTAACAACACGCAGTCATGCGTAGAGCGAAAAGCGGGTTCTATTCAGGGAGCAGTAGCTGCTCAGGAAGTCCTATTCCTAGAGGAGGGTCTACCCTTGCACACAGGGCAAATTGCAGAGTTTCAGGAATAGCTGGAGAGCACAGGCTTGCCCAGCCAAGGTGAGTACCTTTTAAGGGATTATTGTGCGTAAATACAGATGGATGTACCAGGGGGCCACCGGTAAGTGATGAAAGTACTGACCGACCCTTGACACAGTCCGGACCAAACTTTGGCAGTCTAGTCCACTTTGGTAGTAGGTTTCAACCCTGCAGTTACATGATGCTCTGGCTCTCAGCAGCTGCAGGACGGGTCGATCGTCTGTGGCAGGACAGTAGCCTTTTGTCAGCTCTCGAAGAAAGGAGAGGATAGTTCCGGTGCAGCATGTCTCAGGACACGGTGAGGCAGGTCTGCAGGCACTTACAGCCACCACAGCCGAGTTGCGAAGAGACTTCAAATGCTCGCGGTGTGGCGCACTTTCATAAATCACGACCCCCAGTGGAGCTACGACAATGAGTTTTAGCAGGAGAGGGCCCAGGACCACAAGTAAGCGATTCCCAAAGTCTCGAGTCTCAACTTGCGATGGCGGCGTTCCTCTGCGATACTCTAGGTTCGAGCTGGACAGTTCACTGTATGGTCCAGGAACACTTACGAAGGGGCTCTTGCGAGGGTAAGTAGGAGGTGCCGAGAGTAGTTGTTCCCACTTCTCCAAAGGGGCAAAGCACCCTTGCAGGCCTTCTTGGTACGATGCAAAAACAGGGGTCTGACGAGACAACAGCAGGGTCAGGGTGCCAAACCTCCTTAGCACGTCACCGGCAGTTCCTTGAGTCTCCTCTTTCGTTAAATATACTTGGCTCCTTCTGTAGTTCGGTGTGAACTTCAGTTGATCAACCTGGAATGGATGCAGCGCCCCTTCTCTTATCCAAGATTTGTTACGTGCTCAAATCTCAGATAGCCAATGGAAGATCTGTTCTCTTGCATTCATGCCAGGCATGGGCCAATCGTGGGCCACAGTGATACCAGTCATTCAGGCATACCACACATACTGGCACCAGTAGTGTGGATTGCGACCAGACAGTCCCGACCCTCTTCCTGGGCACTACCAGGAGCCCGCAAAAGATGCGGTTGCATAGGAGGATGCATGCCCAAATAAGGAATACCCGGGTCTCTCAACCTGGGTGAAGGCAAAGGGACAAAATGGCCAAAGGACAGAACAAAAGACTTCGTGGCACAGCCATTTTCAGCACTGGTCACAGTCTTGGGCCAAATGCGGTAAATGCGGTATGGTCCATAAAAACGAAGCAAAAATACTTCAAAAGTAAACTGCTGCCACCATTTCATCGCAGGCACATGTGTGCAAACACCAGAAAATCCTTAGAGGGTGTCTAAGGCCATAAAACAAAAGGACCCCTATGTGCGGTACTGTAAGGTACTTGGCACATAGATACAAATTTACCAAGAAATGGAAACATAGTGGAAGACTAAGGGAAACATAGTTTCCCAGTACTGACAGCATGAAGTATGTGTCAGTTTCCCCATAACAAATGAGCGAAAGCCCAGAGGAGTGCAGCTGAAGGCTGTGCTCTACTGAAAAAAGTCAGGTTAGGTGAGCCAAACAAAAGCAAACTTTTTGGGGGGTTCACAAATGGAGGGAAAATTGCACCTAAGGGAAATCTTTCCTAACATTTCCCCACTGTGTTTTGCTCCTTAAAACTGTATGAATTGTTTGCTTGTGTTGAATGATTTGACCTAATTTATTTATTGCCCCACCATGCTTTGTATCTTAGGAATGTAGATTGTTTGGCCATGGTATGAATTGTGTGCCCCAACATTAACATTCCTTATTCATGCCCAAATGCACCATACACAGACCACCTATGACACTTGCACACAGCGTTTATGCCATTTCATCGTAGGCCCATTTACTGAAGGCAAATTTGTTTGCAATTTTGTAGCACATTTCCCTGCAAATATCTCTGGAGTGTGTTTAGGTATTTAATCATGGTAGGGGAATGTGGGGGAGTTGTGTGGGGTCTTTTCGCGAGCAAATGTGCTACACATTTTTTTAGAGCAAATCTGCCTCGAGCAAATTGCCTCGAACAAATAACATACAACCGCACACAACACGTTGAAATTCCACCCAACAAAAATCAAATAAAAAAAAATCTACACCTCTCCAACAACTTACATACGACTGCCCCTGCCAAGGCACGTTCGCACTTTGGGCATTCGAGGCTCCTGTCGAGAACCACACTCATTCCCAAGAATTCCAATTAGCAACATCTGTCAGGAAAGGTAGAGGCAGGATTTATTTCCTAACAGCTGTGCAGAAACAGACATGGAAATTGGCAGAGTATCTCTGTCCCAAAAATGTGGTCGCTGAACACTAAAACCTGCCATTCAAGACGTGTATACTTCTGCTGGGCCTAAGCATGTGATATAGACCCCTGCAATTAGCTGATCCTTTTCGTTACACATAATAAGAACTAACCCTGCATCTAGATCCCAAGTGATCCCTGTTCTGTTCAAGGCAGTATAACATGCATAACAGCATAAATTGTGAAAAGTTCCTGATGGAATTAAAACACAATAAATAAATAACATGCCTTCATTATTGATGCATAGTGTGTCACTAAATACACTTGTGCCTTAATCATAGGCTAGCACCATGCTTGCTCAGCCTTATGGGTTCTGATGTGCGTACCATCCACTCAGATCCCATACTGCACCACCTCCTCAAATATGACTGTGGTCAATGTGTCATCTGCCAATTGTGGCTCTGGTTTGCTGTGTCCGTGGCTCATGTACCTCCACAGCACATCAGAAATAAAAATACTGTTGGCTTCAATGCACCCATCTGGATATAAATGTCTCTATGGCAGTGCCGGGTGACCTACAGCCTTCAGCATAGTCAGTAGTTGGGGAGCATCTGGAGAGCCAGAACCCACAACTACTCTCTGCCTCTAGCAGAGACCACCTAGAAACAGACACACCTACAGTACCTGGGTACTTCCGACCATCACGCATCAACACAGTCACAAAGCTGTCTTGCTTTTTACCTCTCTCCTCATTAACCTAATGCACCACGCTCGCTTTTACGCCCCGCTGAGCAACAGGAAACCATGTTAATGGCAAGGGTACTCAGTATGAATCCTGCAGACAAAACATAACTTAACATCTGTGTCACTAATTGCCTGGAATGGCTTGCCTACTTTGCTTCTCCATCTACAACTCATTTTGTCATCACCCTTTCTCAGCCCTTTGTCGCTAGCTCCTCTGCTTTCTCACTCCGTCACCTGATTTCACTTTCTTCCTCTTCCTCTGTTTATATTTCTCATCACCCTTACCAGCCTGCATCCTTTCTATATTTTCTACTCCCCTGTCTTGTCTCACATCACGTGACCTTTATGCAACCCATCCATCTCTGTACCCCCATCTTGTTCTGTCTCTCAGGTGGCCATCTCTCTATATTACAGGGCCTGTGGTAGCAGCCCTGTAGTTATAGTTAAGTTGCTCAACTCATAGAAAGAGCACTTTTCTGGTGGCTTATAACTTTGCGCCCAATAGACAAATCCTCACCAAACTTTGCAACACACGTATATGGCTACCTCAGAATGATCTTGTGAAGTCTGGTGCGGTTTACGTCCAGGGGGGCAAAGTTATGGGGAGTCCCAAAATGTGTGGAAATCCTCATAGATGCAATGAAAAGAAATTGTTGCTCATGCCTACAGCCCAAACCGCTGGAAGGAAGCAGAGGCTTGGTCACAAAAACGTGCTTTTATACATTTGGTGTACATCCGTCCAGTTGTTTTATTAAATGGATAAAAAGTAGGTCTAAAAAAATGTGTGATATATGGGTCAGGTCCGCAGACTCATTTCCTGATTTAGAGTCCGCGGATGGACCAATCAGAGAGCAGTGTGATGTTCGCGGACATCATACATGCTCACTGATTGGTCAATTAAAAAGGTGAGGTGTGTCAAAACTTTTGAAACGGACTCCATGTTGGATTTGCAAGCAGCACCCATAGTCCTCAGAAACAGCGGTAAAAACATATAAGAAAAACAACTTTGCACTTGTCAAACTAATGAAACTATCTCTGGGGAGCTGAGGGGTAATGAGGATGGAATGCAATATGGCTATAAAAAGCTAAAAATCAGGTGTTTTTTCTTCTACGAAGTCTGCGATGTTCTGGGACATCCATGCATATTTCTGCATTACATGGTCGGTGAAAAGCAATTTTTGGATGGCTTATAACTTCGGCATCACTCAATAATACTGCATGAAATGTTGCAATTTAATTTTAGACCTGACCCTGAATGGTTCTGCAGAGCTTAGTGCTGTTTGGCACGGACGGGCAAATTTAGGGGCAGGGGAGGGGCCGAAATATTTGAAAGGTTTATAAATTTGATGCTGCTTGACGAATCGCACAGAAGTTTTCAAACAAATTGTAGACCCAGATTTGAATGTTCATGCAAAGGTTGGGTGGGATTTTGCCAAGAGGGGGTAAAATTAGAAGGCGGGTCTCTACATTTTTAGATGGCTTAAAACGTTGTTGCTGTTTGACAAATCTGCACAAACATTTTCAGAAAGATTGTAGACCCAACATTGAATGTTTTTGTAAAGTCTGAATGGATTTTGTCAAGCGGGGGCTAAGCTATCTGACTATTTTTTGTACGTATATTTAGACACTTTTTAAGAAATAAAAGCAAACTCGTGCAAAGAGCATTGACAAGGAACCGAAAGCATGGTTGTGCAAATGTGTCTCTTTTTCATTTTTTTGAAAAGTGTCATAATGTAGGTACAAAAAAAATGATATGCCTTTGGTGACTGAGGTATAGCCTGTGGCCATGGGCAGTGGCCAGATTATCTGGGTCCTGGCCTTCAGCCGGAGGCCAGGACCCGTATAATCTGGGTACTGGTCATGACCACGAGGGGCCGGCAATGGGGTTAAAGTGGGCATGACCACCAGGGACTGCAGTGTGATAAAGGTTTTCAAAATCTAGATAGGTTTAAATGGGAAGAAAATTCTGTACGTGGATACAGCCTGAAGTGCTGGACAGGATTACAGCAAACATTTGCGAGGAGCATCAGCAAGTACCTCAAGGCATGGTTTTGCAAATCTGCTCTGTGTTTTATTTTTTCTAAAGTGTCAAAATGTAAGTACAATAACATTGTGATATAACTTTGGTGCCTGTGCAATAAGCCTGTCCCTGAGCAAGGACAGATGTCTACTCCGATTTGCTTATTATGGAGTGTGGCCCTAGGTTTAAATGGGAACAAAATATTCTGCTTGTGGCTACAGCCTTAAGTGCTGGACTGGATTACAACAAATCTGCGTGAGGAGCGTCAGCAAGGACCTGAATGCATGCTTTTTCCAAATCTGTCTTGTCTTTTATTTTTCCAAAGTGTCAAAATGTAAGTACAAAAAATAGTAATATAACACATGGACAGTGGGACTTGCCCTCGGCTAGAACATCTGCCTGCTCTGATTACTTATTGGGGTATACGGCATGGCCAAAACCATAGGCTTAAATGGGAGAAAACAATTCTGCTTGTGGCTGCAGCCGAAGTGCTGGACGGGATTGCAGCAAACATGCGTGAGGAGCATCAGCAAGGACCTGAAAGCATGCTTTTGCAAATATGTCCTGTGTTTTACTTTTTCTAAAATGTCAAAATGGAAGCACAAAAAAATAGTGATATCTGCCTGGGAAGTGGGCCTGGCCCTCGGCAAGGACACATATCTACTCTGATTTGCCTATTGGGGAATGCAGCATGGCTGAAAGCCCATGCCCCATGGATTGTGGAGACTGGCCATGGCTGCAAGCCAAGAGCACTGGCCATTTGTCACATTATGAGGGTATACTGGACACTGAACTAGGATACAATGTATGTGCAGTGGATAATGTGGGTGGTTTGGTGGGGCTGGGGTCATGGTCGATTCTCATGACCTAGGCAATTCAACCATGACTTGCATCCCAAGCATGCGCTACTGATAACGACACACATCAGTATGCATTGCAAAAAATATGTTTGTTAAAGGATGTTTACAGTTCTTTTATATATATTAAAAGAGGAATTATTAATAACTTATATACATTGATGTAACAACATGAAACCTTTTCACTCATAAAAACCTATGAAATGCACACAAAAAACTTTTGTTAAAGGGACGTTATGGTTAAGTTGCACTAATATATAACAACAAGGACCGTTTTGGGATTGCCTACTGTGGGTTACCCAATTCAATGTTCACACTTGAGAAACGCACAGTTTCTTTGTTAAAGGAGAAATTTTGAGAGAGCAACGTGTCTCTAGTTTGGTTTACAAGCGTATGTGAATGCACTGTGTTGTGCTAAAAAACACATGTTGAACCACAGTGGGTCATGTGTTTGCTGCTTTCTAGATGAAAAAAACGAAATCTTTAATGGATGTTCTCTATTAAGCAGGTGCAGAAATGTTAAAACAAAAATAAGAAAGGTGGGATATTCTTCAATGGATTTTTCTCTCTCAATTCTTTCATAAAAAATGGGATCCTCAGTGTTGTTTGTATTAGGGATCCATAGTCCAAATGCACTGACTCTGGGTAGTCTTGTTGTACTCTTGGGTCAGGTCATTCCATAGCCGACCGGTTTCTGTGGTAGGGGGTAATTAAACCACATTCATCAGGGCTCAAAATGTGGGCAGCGGAGTGAATGCCCTCTTGGTTACTGTTGCAGCGTTGTCTGCATTAGTAATGTTCCTCTACCTGTAGGGATGATAGGAGGGGAGGGGGAGAGGAGAAACAGGGGAAATTCCCAATTTACAACCTGTGGTGTGGTAGATACATAACACACTTCACATAAGGTATAAGGATGGAAGGGGAATCTTACCCTATCCATGTTGCTGGTTAACGCACGGAGGGGTTGTGGCGGCCTGAGACCTAGGGGCCAAAAGACAGTATTTAATGCCTTTATCATTTGTGCATAGTCACAATTGCTTGGTTATACACTAGTATTATGTCATTTATAACAAAACCAGAAATCGCAGATAAATCACTGCTGGAGTGGCTGCTGATGGCGTGCCCGCTCCCGTTTGCAAAATACACCTTGCGGTGGGATCCGATCTAGTGGTCCCGTCCGCGCACTCATCCAGATCAGCGAGGGCTGTCTCCTGCTAATCGGGGACAGCGCCTGCTGTGTCAGCGAGAGCTTACCTGCTGCTTTAGTCTGGGTCTGGCGGGCCATGCGTGAGAGGTTCTTGACGCTGCAGCTCGCCATACCCTACTGTTTATTGTTGTCATGGTGCCAGGCAGGATCACGTGTTTGTTCCCAAAATGGCCGCCCCGAATGGAATAACGGTCCTCCATTTTGGGGTCAGGACAGATTCGGAATGCGTGCCGCCGCCATGTGAGCAATGTTTGACTGTGAAGATCCTCTCACGCACGGCCCGCCAGACCCATACTAAAGCAGCAGGTAAGCTCTCGCTGACACAGCAGGTGCTGTCACCGATTAGCGGGAGACAGCCCTTGCTGATCTGGATGAGTGCGCGGACAGGACCGCTAGATCGGATCCCGCCCGCAAGGTGTATTTTGCAAACGGAGCGGGCACGCCATCGGCGGCCACTCCAGCAGTGATTTATCTGCGATTTCTGGTTTTGTTATAAATGACATAATACTAGTGTATAACCAAGCAATTGTGACTATGCACAAATGATAAAGGCATTAAATACTGTCTTTTGGCCCCTAGGTCTCAGGCCGCCACAACCCCTCCGTGCGTTAACCAGCAACATGGATAGGGTAAGATTCACTTTCCATCCTTATACCTTATGTGCAGTGTGCTATGTATCTACCACACCACAGGTTGTAAATTGGGAATTTCCCCTGTTTCTCCTCTCCCCCTCCCTCCTGTCATCCTTACAGGTAGAGGAACATTACTAATGCAGACAACGCTGCAACAGTAACCAAGAGGGCATTCACTCACCTGCCTACATTTTGAGTCCTGATGAATGTGGTTTAATTACCCCCACCACAGAAACCGGTCGGCTATGGAATGACCTGACCCAAGAGTACATCAAGACTACCCGGAGTCAGTGCATTTGGACTATGGATCCCTAATACAAACAACACTGAGGATCCAATTTTTTAATGAAAGAATTGAGAGAGAAAAATCCATTGAAGAATATCCCACCTTTCTTCTTTTTGTTTTAACATTTCTGCACCTGCTTAATAGAGAACATCCATTAAAGATTTTGTTTTTTTTTCATCTAGAAAGCAGCAAACACATGACCCACTGTGGTTTAACATGTGTTTTTTAGCACAACACAGTGCATTCACATACGCTTGTAAACCAAACTAGAGACACGTTGCTCTCTCGAAATTTCTCCTTTAACAAAGAAACTGTGCGTTTCTCAAGTGTGAACATTGCATTGGGTAACCCACAGTAGGCAATCCCAAAATGGTCCTTGTTGTTATATATACAGTTCTTCTTACAGCCACGGGCTGTGGACCCCAGCTTGAAACGTCAAGCTACCCTGTAACAGGTTGCCTGTAGTTTTACAAATACACCCACGTCCTTACCTCATCCTGAACGGCTCAACTGAGCCCCATAAAAAGTGAACCATGACAGAAGCAAGATGCCTAGCCTTCGCAGAAGATCTAGTAGAAACAATACTAGCGATTCCATCAATCCTAGGGGAAGACATAACCACACCCACACCAGGCACAACGAGCGACAAATGGAATTAATTGGAAGTCCTCAAGAAACAATTGATTAGGACTGAGCTCCATGGAGCAATCATGACTGAGTACCTAAGAGCACATGCAGCACCAATGGGCCTTATAATCAGAACGGAGTTGAGAATTTTTCTTGAACATATAGAATTCAGAAAAGAATGGAGCTATATATCAAACAAATGTACAAAGGATTGGTTGATACTAATAATAAGTATGGCAAAAGCTGTATCTGAGAAACTGATGAAAGAAATAGAAGACAAACAAGAAACCATGAAATCTTCCAATGTATTAGCTCAATACAAGAAAAGTCTTGAAGATCTGGATGCGGCAATGAAGGAGTTCAGAGACTTCAAACTGAACAAGAAAATAACCAAACTCAGAAAAGATCTATCTCTCTATACACAAGAGAGGATTTATCCATATATCACAGACGCCTATTATGAAGACATGAGTGCCAACAACCTGGCTCCACCAGGCCAGCATTTAAACCAGCACAACAAAAAACAGATCCAGAATAATAGAGCCAGACCCAATAACTGGTCCTTTTCGAGCGGCAGCTCAGGGAGTGGTTCAAACTCATCCCGCCTGAACAGCTCTATGAATAATACAGGTCCACTCAACACTGCCTTTCCATCTAAACCTTTTTTTCAAGGCGAGCGGAAAAAGGGCAAGAACAGAGGCAGAGGCAACTGGCAACCACAGGTCCACTGGCAAAATCAGTCATCAATTGTAACCCGCAGCAGAGGCCGCGGACAGGGACAACAGGGACAACCAGGACCCTCAGCCGAGTAGATCCTACAGTTGAAGGCGAATCAGGAAGATATGACCAACACCAGCAAAGCCTTGTCATGAATCTATCTAAATACACGCTATCCACAGATGAAACAGATCTACTTGAGAAAGGTCTTTCATTTGTACCATCAGCAGACCATGATCCATTCCAGACTCGTATAGAAGTGGCCCAATTGGTGAGAAAAATCCGGTTAAAACAATACTTTGGCTCAATCACCACTACAGGAGATAAGGGTGCCACCAACCTACGAGGCAAATCCACCTTTTACCCTCCACCTAACGGCATCTCCCCCAAATCTATTACATTTGAAAAAGCTCTACTGAAACAACTTGATAAACTAGAAGCAGATCTAGTCCCTGGTTATAAGAACTTCTCTAAGAAGAACAGATTTGCACTTTAATCACTAGCACACAATGAATCTATCACCATTAAACCTGCAGATAAAGGTGGAGCAACAGTCATCATGGACTCCTCAGCCTACAATCTGATGGTCCAAAGTCTCCTGCAGGATACCTCAAGCTACAGACAACTCGGGGCAGACCCAACAGAATCAATCAGACAACTGCTATTGCCTATTTTGGAAGAAGCCAGTGCTGAAGAACTTAACAGTAACAAAGAATACGACTTTCTCAACTCCGAGGAAGCCAGCTCTCTATGCACTCCCTAAAGTACATAAAGGAATCAATCTGCCACCAGGAAGACCAATTGTCTCTGGAATAGGCTCCATTCTGGAACCCCTGTCCCAATTTGTGGATTTCTTTCTCAAGCCAGAAGTGACCAAAATGAGATCATATCTGAAAGACACCACGGCAGTCATCAAACTCATACAAGAACAGCCTTTTGACTCGTCATGTGGCCTATTAGTGACTCTAGACATCGAGTCACTCTATACAAGCATTCCCCAGATGGCAACTCCAAGAGTCATAGAAAAGATCTTAAGAGAAAAAGAACCACCAATGAAGATCCCGGTCACTTTTGTGATGCAACTAGCAGAGATCGCCCTGACCAAGAACTTCTTCATCTATAACAACATGTATTATGAACAAGTGTCTGGCACAGCAATGGGCGCCACGTTTGCTCCAAGCCTCGCCAATCTATATGTGGCCAATTTCGAGGAAGAGAAGATATACGACCCGAACAACCCCTGGTTGATCAAAATGAAACTCTGGTCAAGCTACATCGACGACATGCTCCTGATTTTCACAGGCAATGAAATAGACCTCTCCTCTTTCATGACGTGGCTTAACAATCAAAATCCTTTTTTGAGATTCTCTGAAACCCACAGCAAAAGTACAATGTATTTCCTTGACCTAACATTGGAGATCAGGAACGAGACCATCATGAGCACTGTCTTCTACAAACCCACAGACAGAAACTCATTACTCACATACAATAGTTACCACCCGGCCAGTCTCAAAAAGAATCTACCATTTGGCCAGTTCCCCCGATATCGCAGTAACTGCACACAACTGACAGATTATAACCGCCAATCCTTGGCTCTCGCTACAAAATTGAGATAGAGGGGCTATCCAAAACATCTAGTGAAACAAGCCCACAAAAGAGCTATGAACATTCCCAGAGAACAAACCCTGGAACATCATGCCAAGCAAAAAGAATCAGATAACCAGATCACAGCTGTGCTCAGTTTTTCACCATTGACTAACAAAATCAAGAAGGAGGTTCTAAAACTCTGGCCTATATTGAACGTTGGCGACTCATGCCTGGACATCCCTAGATTTGCCATAAAAAGACGAAAAAAACCTGAGAGACTCCCTGGTGCACTCCTACAAGGACACCAAACCGAAACTTAATACCCTGTGGGGCCGAAACCCTGCCACCGGCCACACACCACGTGAGTCATGTAGTGCATGCTACAGTATCACAAGATCAACCAGCATAGACATCGGATGGCATTTCCCATGGACACAAAAGAACTTGACAAACTGTAATAGCTGTAACGTCATTTATGTTATCACATGTCCATGCATCAAACGATATGTGGGCATGAGCATGAGACCTATCAGAACACGCCTCGCCGAACACAGGTCATGTATATGGACTGCAAAAACCACTGCCCCAATTGTGACACATTTTCTTGAATTCAAGCACAATGCAACAGATTTCACATGGTCTATCATTGAGAAAATAAAAGTACCCACAAGGGGTGGAAACATACATGACCTCCTCTTCAGAAGAGAGCAGCTTTGGATTTTTCGCCTAAAAACGGACAAAACGGGCCTGAATGAACCAGCGAGTTGGCAAACTTTGGCCACACTATGAACAAGGGGATGTGTTTCGTGCCATTGTGTTGCTGTTTTTACTGTTTTTACTGTTCTTGTTGTTTACATGTTTACACGCTACTGTTTAGCACTTTTGACATCTTCCTTCTATACTCACTTGTAGATAGATGATGCTATTTACAAACACCTCGTACCAATGGTTTTCCATGCATACTTATGTGGTGTGTATGCACCCCCATGTGAAATGACTTTACCCAATTAGACAGGCACAGTCAAACATTGCTCACATGGCGGCGGCACGCATTCCGAATCTGGCCTGACCCCAAAATGGAGGACCATTGTTCCGTTCGGGGCGGCCATTTTGGGAACACAATCGTGATCCTGCCTGGCGCCATGATAACAATAAACAGTAGGGTCTGGCGAGCTGCAGCCTCAAGAACCTCTCACGCGCGGCCCGCCAGACCCAGACTAAAGCAGCAGGTAAGCTCTCGCTGACACAGCAGGCACTTTCCCCCATTAGCGGGAGACAACCCTCGCTGATCTGGATCAGTGCGCGTACGGGACAGCTAGATCGGATCCCGCCGCAAGGTGTATTTTGCAAACGGGAGTGGGCACGCCATCGGCGGCCACTCCAGCAGTGATTTATCTGCGATTTTTGGTTTTGTTATAAATGACATAATACTAGTGTATACCCAAGCAATTGTGACTGTGCACAAACGTTAAAGGCATTAAATACTGTCTTTTGGCCCCTAGGTCTCAGGCCGCCACAACCCCTCCGTTCGTTAACCAGCAACATGGATAGGGTAAGATTCCCCTTCCATCCTTATACCTTATGTGCAGTGTGTTATGTATCTACCACACCACAGGTTGTAAATTGGGAATTTCCCCTGTTTCTCCTCTACCCCTCCCCTCCTGTCATCCCTACAGGTAGAGGAACATTACTAATGCAGACAACGCTGCAACAGTAACCAAGAGGGCATTCACTCACCTGCCCACATTTTTAGCCCTGATGAATGTGGTTTAATTACCCCCTACCACAGAAACCGGTCGGCTATGGAATGACCTGACCCAAGAGTACAACAAGGCTACCCAGAGTCAGTGCATTTGGACTATGGATCCCTAATACAAACAACACTGAGGATCCAATTTTTTAATGAAAGAATTGAGAGAGAAAAATCCATTGAAGAATATCCCACCTTTCTTCTTTTTGTTTTAACATTTCTGCACCTGCTTAATAGAGAAAATCCATTAAAGATTTTGTTTTTTTCATCTAGAAAGCAGCAAACACATGACCCAATGTGGTTCAACAATGTGTTTTTTAGCACAACACAGTGCATTCACCTACGCTTGTAAATCAAACTAGAGACATGTTGCTCTCTCGAAATTTCTCCTTTAACAAAGAAACTAAGTTGCACTAATAACCTATGAAATTCAGTTAAAGGTACGTTATGGTTACAAGTAAAACCGAAAACCCCCAGAAATTCTCCAGTTATGGTGAGCTAAGCAACTATAACTCTCGCCACCACCGTGCACTGCTAAAATCAACACCCAAGACATCAAAGATGACATCACAGATGTCATTGATGACCTCACTGATGACATCACACATGAAATTAATTTTGATGAAAAGTCCCTACAAGGGGTTGTGTTTATAATGCTGCTAACATGATTTCCGGGGAGATCGGGAGACATATCATGAATTACTTAATTTATTAAAGAATGTACTCATCTAAAACTCTATATTGGAGTGCTGCTGTTAATACAGGAACCTAATCATACATACACATAGGCAATGGCTGCAGCATGCACAGTAGTACTACAATATTTTGTATCTGGTAAGTATGGATATTAAAATAATGAATGCTACCTTATCATAGTTTTCAGTAATATTAAACATGTAATAAATAGCTAACAATTCAAGACTTACTACACACTTGTGTTAGCACAAACAATACATATGAAGACCCCCAATACATACAAATCAGAGGCACATAGAGGGAAACTAAAGTAAGGAAGAAAGAAACAACACCAGAAATAATTTCAGTAACATTAAACTTCATCTTCATGCATTCAAATGAATTGTGTGTTTGAGGCCTGCGTATGGCCCCATGTGTGTGCACCATGAGCTGAGACCAAACCCTAAGGAAAGTACTTTAAGAAGATATGATAAGGCTAATGTCTAGATATGTAGCACCTTTTGGATTTCCATATTCTGACTGTCAGTAAACAAAAACCAACTGGCCTAGTTGTGTGATGTCGAGGCAATGATGTCATCAATGACATTTGTGATGTCATTTTAGCAGTGCACAGGGGTGGTGCAATTTATGGTTGCTTAACTTACCATGACTGGCAAATTTCTGGGAGTTTTCGTTTTTCACTTGTAACTATAGCGTCCCTTTAACAACACTTTTTCACTGAATTTCATAGGTTTTTATTAGTGCAACTTAACCATAACATCCCTTTAGCAACGTTTTTCACTGAATACATATACCACATTATTGTGCTTCTTCTCTATAAATCTTTCATTGTGCATAATTAATAAGTCGGTGCTATATCTCTATTCAGGCTGTATCAGGATCTTGACAATAATATTATTTCTGGATGGTCACCCTATGTGAAAGGGCTCTACGGGAGGACAGATACCACGGACTGGCCAAGGCCTGCAGCCCTGTTCCTGGAAGAGTGGGCGGGGACAGTGCAGGGACTTAAGCTGAATCATGCGATCACCCTTCACCCTGCCCACACTCACGCAGCGTGTGAGGAATTGCTGTTTGTGGGATACATCTGGCGCCCCCTGGTGGGACCTTGCTGGTGGCAGCACGAGCTGCTGCCTTGCGTTCGTTGGCTTAACATAGAACCGGCCAATGGGGCAGGCTGCTTAACTGCCTTCCATAGACTCTGTGTAGAAATAATAGACTGCACCATGCCAGGCAACCATATTTTCTTCCTGCTAAAACATTGCATTGTGTTTGCCTTCATCACTAGTGTAGTGCAACGCAGACATGGCTCTGTTGTAATCGTTCACTGATAAGAGACAATGTTGCAGCGTGCAGCGCACACATTGCATCAGATCTGTTCAGACAACCTTGTGACAGTGCGTTTATTTTTAGGGTCCTGGGAAGTCAGGCGTTGGTTTATTGCTGCAATGCAGCCGTGATGTGCTCGCCTGCTTGTGAAATGTCCCACAGCTCACATAAACATGTTTTAGACAAAGGTTAAGCTTTAGAGTTCTGACTATATTGTTTATTGGACGCATTGAAGTGATATTTTGGCGCCTCACTCTCTTGTAATGATGTTTTTTGTCCATTGTCGTACCTTTTGCGAACCCCCCTTCCTGGCGGTGTCATTAACAGCTGCCAAGAATTCCCTAATTATAGAACCGGCCCGACTAGGAACCTCTCCCTTGTGCCGCCTCGCCCCCCACCCCTTCCAGATAAAAGGAATGAATTTGACACTTTTTTTTAAACTATGAAAACATTGCCCCTTTGGCTCATGGTCTGCAACATAGAAACCCAGTGACTTCGTGCCATGTGTAACACTTCAACAGTCCTAACAGCATTTCGCACACTGTTTCTTCTACCCTTATATTTATGAAGGAAAAAAAGAAACTGCAAGTCCCAGAATGCAAAGTGCTTTGGTACTGAAAAGCCATGACTGGCTCAGTGTGTGACACTTGAAATTGGGCTGCTTGGCCATGAAATGCAGTTGTACCTTATGCGTATAGAACAGTGATGATTGTATCACCCTCGCATCATGTGTGGGGAAACTTCCATGGACTAGATGGTGTCAAGTGTCAATGACAGAGGGCATATAGGCCACGGGTGGGGGCAGACGGAATTAGGGCAGAAAGATTTCAACCTGGCCAAAAGACAGGGCCGTTGTAAGCACAAGGCAAACTAGACATCTTCCTGGGGCACTGGTCAGCAGCGGGCACCCAACTGCTTGCTTTTCTCTCAGCTGTTATACATTATAAATGAGAATGTTGATCAGATGCTGCCCTGTAAATAGGGGTTCAATCTCATGCAAACCACATAAATGACAGGTGTGGGAATCCCTATTTCTTCCTCCAGCCGCCATTGGAATTAATCCTAACTCCTGGGGGTGCCTGTTTTGGAGTTGCAGCCTGATAAAACCATGCTAGTAAGTGAAAAACACAGAGGCATGGCAAGAGGATTTTTTAAATTTAACAACCCAGGCAGTCCAGAGACACTGTTGCTTCCTATTGGACTATTCACAGGTACGATGTGGGGGGAGTAGTCGTGGTCCCATGTAGATGTAGCAAAAAAAAGCCAACAATGGCTGTCTCTCAGAATGTATTTGGGAACTGTGTAATAAGCAAATGCATTTGCTCTAAGCTTTAATTAGCATGAACACATTTGCTTACTTATATGCTAAATGTGTAAATAATGCTGCTCATGGCTACCTCTGAACCCCATGTTATGTTAAATTGACGTACATCGTGCACTGTTACCATTGGTGTGGTTTCTAGGCGCTCAAGTGGTTCTGTAAGAAAGTGGTGTAAAGAGTCATATGTACACGTCATCTCTAGTGCCCGCCACCTTATCTCTGTCACATTGGAAGAATAACAGGAAGACACTGTGTATGACACCAGGTATCATCCCAATACTGCATCGAAAATACATGAGACGTTATGCACTCAGACAACCGCATCGAATGCACCATCACACTGACTTGGCGGAAGGATGTCTGCATACACCATTTCACATAGAAAAGCTATAAGTGACATCAGGCAAGAGTAAAGTGATGTCATAAAGAGAAGACACGAGGACGCACTGAAACAATATGAAAATACTTAAAGAATGAAGATGTGAATGAAGTAATAAAGTAAACATGTATGTGAATACAAAGAAATCATATACACTAAGAAGATAAGTGAGAAGAAAATCAGTAGATGTATATATAAATGCTGAAACGCAAGGTAGATGAGACATATAGAAGCTTGCGGCAGTAGAAAATATAATGCGAGTAAAGCGGCCATGACGAAAAGATGGATGTCGGTTTTGTATAATAGTAACCTAAGAAACCTGAAGGAGAGAGGCCAAGACTGCAGGAGCTGACAGGAGCCAGAAAAACAGCTTTGTGCAAGGTATAATGAATATCTGTTTGGCTTAGGATCAAGGACACCACATCAAGAGGTAACTGCAAGACACAAGGGGAGTCAAATAGGATAAGCTACATATGCACAACATATTTCTCTTAGATTAAGTAAAGGAGAGAAATTTGCAAGTGCCAAGTATTGTACAATCAAAGATTCAGAAAGCATATGCAAGATGGAGCAGTCAAGTCTCTAGAGGCCAAGAGGAGTAATAGCACCCAGTATATTTGAATTAAATAGCATTAAATAAAAGGTCAGAATGGACAAAATTGTGGAAACCAAGGCCTATTCATTAAGCTCCAGATGAAGATAGCAATTTATCTACACTCCCCTAAAATTCCCAAGGAAGAGAATAGTCAGCAAAGTCAACTACAAAGAAGAAGCCTTGGTTTAGGGCATAACTGATGAGAGATGGTAGGCTAATTGGGCAGTGGTCTGACGTTGTTCCCGCACCTGGGTTTTGTTTTGCTTGCGTGCTGCTAACACGCTGAATGTACAAGGTTGGGAAAGAATGCCAACCAATCATGAGGGCCTATGTAGCGATTAACCTTACATTGTTGCAGGGGCCAATCCACTGCTGTTATTCTGCAAACAATCTGTATTATACGTAGTTAGAGGTAGTTCACGTTGTGCCTACCAGCTAGAGGGCAGCCACTTATGTTACTAACACCTGTTACTAACACCTACATGAAGTATAGGTAGGTACATATGTTCCCTTAACCAATCCCTCCTTGCAATAGGTTTTTACTGTTTGTCACATATGGTGATGTCATAGTTGATGTATTTTGAGGTATATGATATGATATGGCATTTATAACGTGTGTATACACAAGTGTTTCAAGGTGCGACGAGACAAGGGAGGGGAAACAGAGGGCAGACAAAGACAACGATCTTACTAGGCCTAGTGAAATTGAGATCGCGCAAATGCAGGGGAGAGTGCAGGGAAAAGTGCTGGGGTAAGGGGACGATGGGTGAGTGCAGTACAAGGGATCAAAAACAACAAGTAGTGCAGCCAGCAGGTGGCAAGTGTGAGGGTTAAATGCAGACAGCAGGTGTCCAATAAGTGCAGTTAAGGGGACTGTAGGGTTGCAGATACAGACCCAAGTGCAGGGGTTGCCAGGAGGCAGTGCGGGTGTGCATCTGGGTTGGCAGGGACCTGGGCACGAATTCAGATGGTAGCCAGGTGACCAGTGCAGTATCAGAGGAGATCAGCAGGGGAGAGGAAGAGAGAAGGCAGAAGCAAAGAGAAAGGTCTTGAGGTGCTTCCGGTATCGGAGATGGTTCTGCTCAAGTTTCAGAGAGGCAAGCAGGCTGTTCCAGAGGGAGGTGCCAGTCGAAGAAAGAGATCTACCCCCAACTCGTTGCTTGGAGAGGCGACTGACCCTGAGGGGGTTGGAGGTGGAGGAGCAAAGAGCTTGCGTAGGAATATATTTACGAAGAGAGATGGGGGTATTGCGGTCTCAGGCCCCAGAAGGCCTTGTGGACAATACAGAGGCCAAGGACAAGTCTCGCAGTACTGTTCTGTATGTGTTGTAGAGGGCAGAGAGTAGAGGCAGGCAGATTTAAAAAGAGGCAGTTGCAGTAGTCCAGACTAGGGAGAACCGGAGCCATGTAGAGAGTGAACTTCTGGGGGAAGGTGAGGAAAGGAAGAATACCTCTGAGGAGGAGCAGTTGGTAGTCTGATTTCTTAGAGACATCAGAGATGTGAGAAGGAGATTGTGGAGTCGAAGATTACCCCGAGGTTCTTAGCCTCAGAGGTGCGAGCAGGAAGTGGGCAAAGGGAGGCTGGCCAGTGAGTGACAGGAAAGGAAGGTGCAGGTGTACCGATGAGGAGGATCTCCGTCTTACTGGCATTAAGGTAGAGATCATTGGCAGCGCACAACTTCTGGATTTCAGGAAGACAATCCGAGATGAGAGAGGGAGAAGAGCCTGAAAACAAGCTGAATGCCATCCCCATAGCACTGAAAGTTGGATCAGAAAGCAGCAATGCGGGTGGCGAGAGGTGCCAAGTATTGGCTGAACAGCCAGGGAGAAAGGTTAGACCCATGGGGAACACCACAGGTAGACAGGGAGATAGAGGAGAGGAAGGAACCAAGTTGGACATGGGAGGGTCGGTCCGAGAGGATAGAGGTCAGTTAGGGTAGGTCCTGATCACTGATACCCAGGTTATATCGGAGTCAGTTGAGCTGGATGGCATGGTTCACTGTGTCAAAATCAGAAGAGATCTCAAGTAAGATGAGGACAGAGGGGTGATTAGCATCAAGGTTAGAGAGCAGGTCTTCGCTGATGTTCAGGAGAGTAGTTTACATGCTTCTGGCTGCTCTGTAGCCAGCAATGTATAATTGGGTAATTCCCTATTTTTTGTTTCGGGGGATCAGTCCCAATGTGGGAAGGATACAAGGTATATACAGTGAAAGAAATACTGATTACCCCTCTCTTTGTCCATTTTAGGTTGGGTTAGTGCACCACTGTTTAACCTTTCAAAATGTCTGGTTATTTACATTATCTCCAAATCCACTTTTTAACAAAAATAATGTATTCAATACTTTGAAACACAAGTTAAAACAATTTGTACTGTTGTAAAAAAGACACAAACGGTGGATTCGAGCAGATGAGGCAGGACATCTGAAAAAAGAAGAAGTTAAAAATTAGAAGACAGTAAACGAGGAAACTATGTTTGGGAATAAGCACGACTAAATGGTGCGATGAAAAGCGTACCTGCAATTTCAGGCAGATAAGACTAGCAAGTTATCTGTGCAGTCAAGATAGCAGCAACCACGCTTGACATAGACTCTCAATTCTGAATGTTCTTGATAATCCGTTTGAAAAACACAGAGATACCTAAGTGGGTTCCAGTGATTGAAATCTCAAAATAAAGAAATCCTTTCGTCCTGAAGAAGCCCCAACAAAAACACTAAAAAAGGCACTAGAGATTGAGCCTAGTAAAAAGAGAGGCAGAAACATATGTAGACTATCTACAAGGCATTAATCAACTAGTCTGACTAATTTGGAGACTATATTGAAGGTCTTCCATATAGAAATCGATTATTTGTGACTTACATATGATGTTTTGATTTCTAAATATAAACCACCAAAAAGTATGTTGCAATAATACGACTGCTTTCGCCTGTCATCTGTTGTCCTATATGACTGAGAAGTGTTGTATATGTCGCAGAAGGACCCAAGTCACTTACTAACCCCAACTTGAAAAATCTTTTTTTTACTACAGTACAAATTGCTCTGAAGCCAGGCTGATGGTCATGGAGATTCGGTGTGAAGATCAAGCTGGGAGATGGCCAGCTTTTTCAAGAGTGTGCCCAGGAAAGGAGTGATGGAGTGATGGAGATCAGGCGATAGTAAGCCGGACAGGAGGGGTCGGCTGAGGGTTTCTTGAGAAGAGGGTTCACAAAAAGGAAATGTAGATCCAATCCACAGAATTCCTGAAGAAAAATGGTCCAAACTCACTGTTCACCAAAACAAATCCAAAGGAAACGTAATAATCAAATTCCATTGCTCCATGGTGAAATCCAAAGAAAATGTACTCATGCATCCAATGTCCAACTATGTACAAGCAATTTTGAAAGGGTCCATGAGCCCAACAAAAGAACTGAAACCTATCAAAGAAACTCCCGGGCCAGGGCATCATCGAACTCCTGGTCTATGTCCTGGAGGTGGGCCTCTTCCATGGCCCCGAGGTTTCGCAGGGACGCTGCCATGTTGTACTCCAACTCCCCGCGAATTGCCTCGAGGCACTCGGCCTGCCTCAGTGCCCTCCGCATGGAGTTCTCCGCCGTGACCATTGTGAGCCATGCCTCTTCTGCCCACCCCCGCTCCGCATCTATGGCCTGGCCCAACCCCTGCCACACGGAAGACACTTGCAATCCAGGGTCCTCCTGCCCTCCGGCTGATGCATGCCCCTCTGATGTTGTTGTCCCCGAAACATCATCGCTCGCACCTTCTGGACCTCCGACTCCCGACTGTGGCAGGGATGTGTCCTCCACCAGCCTGGCCGCTGGGTCAGGGACAGCTCCACAGGGTGCCCGGGTGACACTTGGGCAGGAAGATGGCATGGAGGACGACTGGCGCATAGGGAGTTCAGTTGAGGAGGGGGTCGGCAGAAGCTCCAGCACACGGAGGAACCCAGCACTGGTGACCCGCCCAGAAGGTTGACGCAGTCTTCGAGACATTCGAAATGATGTGCGCTGTCCTCGCGAGAACACCGCAGGTCATCCCGAATGTCACGAACACGCAACGGCACCCCACCCAGGACAGGCTCAATCCGGTCCCGGATTGCCACATCCGCAGGGTGAGGAAGGCCAGTTGTTGTGCCGCTATCCCCTCCCTGAAAACGGGTCTGGACGAAGGCATCCCTGCTGGTGCCGGATGATGCAGTCACAGGATTGGGAACAGGATTACACACAGGCACCTCTGTGGCGGCCTGTGCTGCCTCCTGTCCCTGCCCCTGGACTGCACCACTGGCACCAGTGGAATACCCCCTCCAGTCCCCATGTGTGTGACTTCCACGGCCTCCCCCTCAACCAAACCCCCCACCAACATGGATGACTCCGTGCCATCTTCCACCGTAGGGCCCTGTGGGGTCTCAGCTGCCCCTTTTGCTGCCGAGGAGTCCACCTCCAACCTCGACCTCTTGGACCTACCCCCGGCAGCTGCGGCCACGGAGGCGGCACCAGACTCCTCACTCCCCGATGAGATGGAAACCTGGGAGTGGAGCTGGACCTTGCCTCTCCGGCTGGCATTGGGATCCCTGCCTGTGTGCTCTACAGCACCGTCTCTGCCCTCTTCATCAGTTGACCCTGCAGACAGGGAGAGACAGAACACAGGCATCAGGGCACTGTACAATGGTCTGATACACACATGACAGTTGCAGATGAGTGGCAGTCTCAACCTTCACACATGGCCTCACACTCCCCAACACACATATCATCTCTATCAACACTCACGCGTAAGTGAACTGGAATGTTGCAGCAGCCAGCACCATCCATACACATACAACACCATGACCATCCGAAGGTTAGCCTGACATCACATGCAACACGGGGATTGGCAAACACATGCACACACGCCACCAGATGTACATGCATCTGTACATCTACACCACCTGTTGCAGTGCAATCCCGGCATCCATTTCACATCTGCCAATCAGCCTCCTACATGTCAGTGTCACATGCATCTATGGTGTATCACAGTGGCGCACATGTCCAATACCCTCACACACACATGTACACCATGCACGTACATGAAGGTGGAACCTGCATCCATGTGTCACACCTCAACCATGCCATGGTAGATACACAGATATGTAAACATGTGTGCACCCCAACATGCATTTGACCCTAATGCTTCGTACACATACACCGTTGATGTGCCTCACACATGACTGGAGTCTCATGGGGCAGGCTCATGTCCCTGTACATGCACATACATACATGGTCCTTCAAAGACATATGTGCAAACTGCACACACCTGCCACACCTCAACATGCACAGAATACAATCAGTACGCATGCACACTTTTCGCTCGACTCCAGACGAGTCTGACTCCCAAGGACCTGGAGGTGGAGCGCTGGGCCTATACGTTCCGGGTCCCTCATCTGCATGTTGTTAAGGCGGACCCGGCGCCCCTTCCCATGCTTTGCCTTCAGGAGACGCCGGGCCCTGCTGAGGGTCCTGGACCTGAAGTCCTCCCAGCGCTTCCGGACGTGTTGCAAGTCGTGGGCTGCCACCTCCTCCACGTTGATGGCAGCCACGATGTCCGTCCAGATCCTCTTCCGTCCTTAATTGTCGGCGCTTGAACTTCCAAAGAGGGCATCATAATGCCCCAGGACTTGCTCCACCAGGATACCAACTTCTGCAGCAGTGAAGCTGGTAGCCCTCTGCCTCTCTGACTGGGGTTTGCCAGTGGTGCCAGATGGTGTTGTGTCTGACATGGCAACCCCCGAGGCACGTGTGGGTGGGCAACTGGTTCCTGGGGCTGGGCTGTGGAGAAAGGTGGTACACCAGTCAGGAGTCTACTGTTCCAGCAGGGGTGGTCACAGCAACTGGACCCCTGCAGATGGCTGACTTGCAGGCACCAAATAGCAGGGCATGTGGCTGGCCGGCAGGCAGCAGATGGCAGGTGGGAGCGTGCTCGGGGCTCTGAGGGGCAGTAATTCGGCCTTCTGGGCAGGAGTGTGGTCTTCTGTGTGTTGTTGCGTGGCCAGCTTGGTACGGAGTGATTTGGCACGTGAAAAAATTGCACGTCAGCGTGAAATCCGAGGAAAGGCCCTTAGCGTGTAAGCGCGTCTGTGATGTTATGTGCGCGGGCGTTTCCCACAACACGGGTACATTGTGAATAAGCATGTGAGAATAATGCACGTCAGTGTGCTATTGGAGGAAAGGGCCTTAGCGCGTAAGCGCATCTGTGACATTGCACGTGTGGGCAGGCTTAAAAGATACGTGTAGGACGCCATATCCTTGTACGTGCTTTTTGTGGAGAGCGAGCGGGTGATTCTTGTACTTCCTGTTGGTTCACATGCGATTACTTCACAACGTTTCCAGTTCATACTCCCTGTTTCCTCAGACTGCGTTCTTTTCTTCTTTTGGTGGGGGTGTTGCCAACGCGCGTCTTTTTCACATTCTTTTTCAAGGCAGACGGTGAGTCGCAAATGTATTTTCCAATTGTGGTTGCCCCGTGTGTCGCGTACCCCTTCAGAGGTAATTGTAGGCTGTGTGTAACATGCGTACGCTTATTTTTGTGTTTCTGGGTGCCACAGCGTAGTGCAGGTTCTTTTTTCCACGCACGTGGTCTACCAGGGGTTGCATGCATGTGTAATTTTGTTTTTGGGGTGCCTGTGCATTGCGTGACCCGTCATCTTCCCCCAGGGGTCACAGACAGCCTTGCTAGTGTACTAGGGTACGAATTCCATCTAGTACCCTACCCCTTTGACCCCAATTGCCCAGGACAATTGTTTACTGCAACTCCCATACGCACAACAACATCAGTGCCATGGTTGGGATGCAAAGATGGCCGACCTCAAAGAGGTAGGCGTGGTGGGCGCGGTAGGGGACGTGGCCAGGATTTGCACGGTGCCCCTAGAGCCCAGTGTGTGGAGGACCAATCGGGGCCACCTATACCCCCCCATGGTTTTGGGAAATGTAGACACCATCCCAGCTCAGCCCTTGTTGGACCGGCTCATTTTGTCAACTGAACCGGCACAGGATGACTCCCAGGCTTACTTCCAGGTCACCAAGTTTAAGCCACGTGTGGTGGTGAAAGTTGCTGTCACCATGCCACGTGGATCTGGGGCAGCAATGTCATCTGCTGCCCCAAGTAGTCAGAGTGAGGAGGCTGCGGGGGCAGCTGCAGCTCAATGCACCCCAGCTCCAAGTCTCCCAGCCGGGACAGTGTCGGTCTAGGTGAATCACATCGACATTGGCCCTGCCAACATCACCCTGCAGCCAATGCCTGCACCAAGGCCTTTGGTCATTGTGCATTCGCAAACTTCAAGTACCCAGTCCACCTGCACTTCTGCCCCTACTAACCAGAGCGGCGTAAACCACTCAGGATCCGCACCACCTTCCAAGAAGAAGAAGAAGAAGGGTGCTCTTGCACTACAGGCTGAGACCCCAGACACGGCTACACACTCCGGCACGTCAAGGAAGCCTAGCTTCAATGACGCCGAACTTGATGCACTTGTGGCCTATGTGTTGGCATGTTGCCGCAAAATGGTGGTGACTGCAGGCTGCAAGACTACGCTTGCTCAACGTAGCGCCCACTGGCAGACCTTCGCGAAACACATTAGTGCCCTTGGATATGTGAGGCGCACAGCGGATGATTGCTACAAGCGGTGGAATGACCTGAAACGCAGAGCAAAGAACAAGCTGGTTTCCAATCATGCCTCTACTCTGGTGACTGGCGGTGGTCCCCACCAGAGGACGACCAACTCACTGAATAGGAGTCTGTTGCTGGAACCTTCGTCACAGAGGAACAGATCCAAGGCGTGGGAGACCTACTAGATTATGAAGCATTGCGGTGAGTGCCCATGCATGTGTGTGTTATGCATGTGTATGTTGCTTGGGTGATGTGTTCTGATTGAGTGCCAGGTGAGCGTGTGTACTCCTGAGTGGCATGGGTCACCCATGTGCTTCCTCCAAACCATTCACCGGCTTTGGATTTGGGTATGACAGTATCCCTTCTGACCACAGTAGCCAATTAGCACCACATTACTGCAGTTGCCCTTGAACTGTCATCTTGCAACAACATTGTTCAAAGTTTTCAGTGTTTGTTCTGCCTGATTGTTTCAATCCTCCCATTTTTGCAATGCATTTTTCTGCCCTAATGCCACATATGTTACATGCTTCTGTCATAGATTACACCCCACAATGGCCCACATTTATTACCTTGTTATGGGAACAATTTGACCATTCAGGCTGATTGAGTAAGGGCCTGCTCACATTAATTTTTGGGGCCTGTTTGAATGTGGAACATGACTGTTGTTTCCTGTCATGTTGAAGTGACCAACCATTGATGTATTCATCTGCCTGCCATCACTGTATAATTGTTAACTGGATGTGTTGCAGTGTGTGGCACATGCATATTTTGTCACACTATTTTGAATTTTTCATATCATCATGTCCATCTCCCATGGATGGGTGACAGTACTCATTCACTAACATATGGCTGCACTTGTCAAAAGTACCATGGCTATGCTACATGCCATCTGTGTGCTGGCATGTGTCATGTATGTGTATTGGACATGCCACTCACAGGCTAATGTGTGATGCCAGTGCTATCCAGCATGCAGCAAATGTGTTGCTTTTCCATCTTGGAGTCCTCAGTGTCTGCTTTTTGCCTCCCCTACCAACTCATTGACAGTGCATACATGGCAGGGTTATAGTCATGTGGGACATGTGTTATTCATGTACTGGATCTCTGGCTTGTCAGGCCTATGTGTGTGCTATGGTGCTCATGCCTGTTTCCATTTGTTGTCTTTCATGTATATGCAGGTGATGACGCACTTGATGCTGTTGAGGTAGAGGAGATGGTGTAGACCCAGGAGGAATCTCAGCCGCAACCGGGCACCAGTGGAGGACGTGGTGGGGTGATAGTGGGTGAAAACCCAATCCTCCTGCAGACCATACTGTCCACTGGCGTCTCTGGGTACACCTCCGCACACCTCTATGATTCAGGTGCTGAATCGGACAGCGAGACATATGTGCCGTCGCAGGTGAGTGTTTCTGGGAGGGATGCTGTTCTGTCCAACCCACCTGCCAGGCCCCTCTATGGGGATGTCAGTGTTGGTAACTCTGTCTTTGGCGGTTACAGCTGCAGGGTCACACTCCACAACATCTGATCCTGTTCCTGGGCCAGCAGATCAGAGGGGGAATGCAGTCCTGCAGCCTCAGGCAGTGCCAGCACAGCAAGGTGCAGATCGCCTTGCCCCAAACAGGTGTGGTGCCCGCTGACATGGTGGCCGTGCGCCACCAGGCAATACTGTATGGGAAAACTCCATGTACGGTATAGCAGCACAACAGGGAGCATCGTGTGAAATGATGGCTCAGGCAATGTATAGGGTGGCCACTTCCATTCTCTGCCCTGAAAGGCAGATGGAGCTCCAACAGCAGGCAACAGACTCCATTTGCCAATCACACAGGGAGGACATGTTGGCGTCCAACACGGACTGACTGGCGGCACTGGAGACTCTGCGCGAAGCCATATCTGTAGAGTCACAGGGCCACAGGGAAGCCCTGATGTTACAATACCATTTCCTCAGGGAGATTCTGGGTGAACTTGAGGCTTCCCGAAATTTTATGTCAGAACAGCAGCTGGAGAAGCTCACAAGTTCACTCTCAGCAGAGCTCCAGGCAACCCTTGTGGAGATCCGGGCCATGCAGGTAGAAATGCGGGCTACCTGTGAGGTGCTGCATGGGGATCTCCGCACCATCATCCTCCAGAACGAAACCTTCCACGCCCGCATGCTTGCTGCCATGGAGGGCCATTCCAGGGCTTTGCGTGGGCTGCCTTCCATAGCACGGTCACCTCCTGATGTAGCAGCAGAGGGTGAAGAGAGCGACAGAAGTTCTCCCACATTAGCGTAGCCGTGCAGGCCATGAGCCCATGGAGGTATTTCTTTTTCTCAACATCCACGCAGGTGGGTGTTGGGGTGCACCCTGCCCTCGAACCTCCTGGGTCCCCCCCGGTCCACACATGGCCATTTTTGATTTTTCTTTTTTTTTACAGTTTGTTGCCATGTATGGCTCACGTGGGCATCCACTGTGTATTCCAGCTGGGCACATGCAGGCTTGTCCTGTCTTTGGGTTAGATGCTTGGGTTCCTGACACACACACCCCTCCTGCTTCCCCTTTCCATGGGCTTGCAAATGGTGTGACCAAGTGACAGTAACTTACACAGTGACATTGGGCTCTCATGAGCTGTGTGGGTAGTCTGTAGTCAAAACTGTGTGTACATCCCTAGTGGGGATTGTTGTTGGATTGAACGCTGCATGGTGTATTGATATGTGCTTGTGCATCCATGTCTTTCTCCTTATTCACATGTACCTTCTTCATGTCTTCACAAGGCCGTCTCCTTTGCAGATGCAGTTCATGTTGTATGCAGTACACTGACACATTTGCCTGAGAGCAAGACTCTGCAGTTAGAAGGGGTCGATGTGCTGGCTTAGTCAGGTTGTGAGACTTGCACTACTTTGATTTTGTACTGTCATATTTTGACACTGTTTCATCCTGTGTTGCTGTTCTGTGTTGCTGGTAAGTGTTTGGTCATGTGTGCTGTTTCTTATTGATTACTGGGAGCATATTGTCTGTGGCCTGTTTACATTTGGGACAGTGCACTTTGTGACACTTGTGACATGTGTTGTGCATTCATTTTGTTGCTTTCACATTGCATGACATGCCATGGTGTGTTGGGTAGCTGAGATGGGGAGGGGTTCGGTGACATGGCACTATTTTCATGTTGTATTTTTCAAGGGGGTAGTCATTCATGCAGCATGAATGTGTGTCTTTTTGTCACACAGCATTGGCTGTCTTTAAGTAGGTAGGGATGCACAAAATGTAACACTTCCAGGTGACCAATCTCAGGCTGGTATGGTTGTGACAGTTGACTGTCCCTTATGTCATCATCATTGATTGTCAGCTGGTATGTGCCAGGGCTGTGTGCATTCCGCAGGGGTAGGATTTTGGGTGAAGTAATTAGCCACCAGCTGTGTACGGGCTGCCTCATCACGTGCCCTTTCACCTCCCAATGCACAGCAGCCGTGCATGTGGTTGGGGATGTGGGAGCACCACCATGTCCACCCGAAGGCCCCGGCGGGTTGCAACGTTGTGCAGGACACATACTGCCACTATGATCCTGCACACTACTGGGGGTGCGTATAGCAGCTGCCCACCAGAGCGGTCAAGGGAGCGAAAGCGTGATTTGAGCACTCCGAATGTGCGCTCCACTCTGCCCCGGGTTGCAATATGGGCTGTGTTGTATCTTACCTCAGGTGGTATGGTGGGGTTCCGAATTGGCGTCATCATGTGGGTGCTCAGAGGGTAGGCACTGTCCCCTGGGGAGGTGATGATGGGTATCATTAGTGGGGTTTTGTCATTACTCAGTATCTGACATGCATGCATGTGCAGAGGCATTTATACTCACCAAGCAGCCATGTATCGCCATGCCGCCCAGCTTCTAGATCCTGGTTTAGGGGTGACATTCTGAAAATGAAACTATCATGGGTGGACCCTGGATAGTTGGCATATACTGAGGTGATGATTCCCTTGGCATCACATACTACCTGCACGTTGATGGAATGCCATTGCTTGCGGTTTCTATAGATGTGCTCAGTTGCCCTGGGTGGACGTAGAGCCACATGGGTGCAATCAATGGCACCTAGCAATTTGGGGAAGTGTGCCACCCCGTAAAAGTCCTGGACGGCAGCCTGCCTTTCTGCAGGTGTTCTGGGCATGTATATATGCCAGCGGACTGAGGAGCGTGCAGTCATGATGGCCCACACCTGGTGTAGGCAGCGTGACTGCGTGGCCTGTGACACCCCCCCACTATGGCACTTGTCCGCTGAAATGAACCAGTGGCCAAGAAGTGCAGTACATTGAGCACCTTTTCCAAGGGGCTCAGTGCTTGGGAGCACAGGGTAGGTGATGTGAGGTCATCCTCCCACTCATTCACTAGGTTGAGTATTATGTGTGGTGGAAACCTGTACCTCCCATACACTTGGTCATCAGTCATCCCCAAAAAGGCTGGTCCTGGGTGTAAAAATTCAGGGCCTGGCTATCCTCCTCCTCCTGCGGTGTCCCACGACCACTGCTGCGCGGAACAGTATATTCATCGTAGCATCTGAGCTTGTTTGTTGTTTGCGCACACTTTTATGCTGCGTGGGGCCACGTACGCCTGCTTCCTGCTGGCGTACGTGTTTCCGTATTAGCGCGTCTTTTTTGGCACACGCGTTTCCCCTGTCGATTCCATGAATACGTGTTGTAGGCGCATGTGTGGGCGTTGCGTGTATTTACCTCCTTTACTTCCCCCATAACGCCCACATTTTCATGCGTTGTTCCCCATTCCGCGTGTTCCACCCCATGTTCCGCCCACTTTTGTTGTGTGCGCTGTGTTATGTGCGTTTTCACTGTGTGCGTAGTGCACGCCGTTTGATGACGTGTGCGCCCGCGTGCGCCACCCACGATTTTAGCGCACATCCCAGGATTTACATGCGCACTGACTTCCATGAATCGATGTGCGCGGCTTTGGCACGCTTGCGCTGCGATTTTCATGCTTGCGCTGCGAAATTCACGCTTGCGCTGCCATTTTCCGCGCACATTAATTCCATGAATCGGCCTGTAAGTCTACAGGTGAGAGCAATAAATCCACTTTGGTATCAGTCTGTACCACAAAGATTTAGTTGGTAGCTGTGGATGAGCAGTCAGACTTATCTCAAGTGGGAGATGAACAGTATTCAGGGTTTACACAATAGGCCTTCAGTACTATGGAACAAGAAAACACTGACCAACAATTTGTAGTAAAAAGAATATATATATATATTTATGTTATACACTTCTAGTTAAACACATCTATCACAGTTATTAAGCAAGTTAAATTCGGTCAAAGAATGTATACACAACTCCCTAATTAAATTGTAGACAAGTTTGCACAAGAGTGAAAACTGAGCAAAACGGCACAGTGCAAACCAAACACAAATGGCACTCTAGCAATTTCTCAAAAGGGAGGGAAAGCACAAGTTAAACAGAAATAACTTCTTACACACCCTAGCAACACTTCCCATAAGTTTGTGAACCAGTTTAAGCAAGACAGTGCATCAGTATAGAAAATACTTTAATGAAAACTGAGCAAAATGGCATTTCACAAGGTTTAAAAGTGGGGAGGAAAGGGTGGTTATAAGAAGTAGGTGCATCAACACAGTTCTAGTTGAGAAGCAATCTAGAGAAGGCAGTTCTAACAAATTTAGCCAGAGTCAGTAGGCCTGTGCCAGAGTCAGTGGTACAGGGCAAGGGCCCAGGAGCAAAATATTCTTGTAGCTGCAGTCAAGTCTTTGGTTAACGATTTTGAAAAGGTGGATGCAGAAGGTGAAAAGACAATGTTAAGAGAGAGGGGCGGCCAACCCAACAGGTAGGTAAAGGATTTAAAACACCTTTAGCTCTACCGCGAAGAAAGGGCGGCCTGGCGGAACAATGTACCTTTAAAATGATGAGTGGCTCCTGCGGTGGCAGTTGTTCCTGGTAGTTCCTGCAGTTCGGGGGATCCAGCAGAGGAAGAGAGGCTCTCGTCGTGGAAGAAGTTTTGAGTTACTGCACTACCCAGGGATGAAACCAGCCGCGGTGCTGGCTGACGCATAAAAGCTACTCTCCTTTAAATCGCGGTCTGGGAGGACTGGTGCGTGGCTATCCGGCCTCTGAGTACAGGGTACTGGCAATTCGACCAAGGCAGGTCCGAGGATGCAATTGGCAAACTGGTTGGTCCCACCAGCTCAAGGGAAGAAGGCTCTTTCCGATGAAGATCCCCTCTCGTCGTGTGGAGGAAAGTGGTGAGACGCTGCAGCATGGCTTCACCGGTGGTTCAGTCGTTGCAGGTGTCTTTGGCTTCTCTCCTCTTCGGCTTCTTAGTTCCAGTGGCGACGTCTTGCTCTTCCAGTCCTCAGGACCCTGCTTTTATGCAAAAAGAGCCCCGTTCATACAGCCTAGCTGTCACTCACACAGTGGAGTGGTCATCTTGGCGGGAGACCCTCCAGCCTATCAGGATAGAGTGCGACATGGGTTGCGGAGGAAACCCTGTCCAGGGGTCCTACTCCCCTTCCCACACAACGGACCCACCCCAGACTCAGTGGCGCCAAAAGGAGGTGGCAGAAGCCCGCCAAAAGGACGAACAAAGGATCCCCAACCTGGGTTAGGAGTTTAAAGAAAGACACGAGAAAGAAGTTATATTAAAGTTCTGGCAAATAAAACCTACCGGAGTAAAGTTAGTTTTAAAATACACCGGCAGTATGTTAGAGGCTGTCAGAAAATGTGGTAGCCTCGAACAATGGGAAAATCCCATAGGAAAATATTTGCGGTCGAATATTTACGGTAGTAACCACTGCCACCAGCCAGAAACTTTACGGTACCCTCTCGAAAATGAACACAAGGGAAAAACTATGAACCCTTCCCAGTACCTCCATAGTAAGATGGGTTGTACTGGTCTAGTTCACAAAAATTGACTAGTAAAGTCAATCGGGACTTTACATGCCCTGGGATACAGTAGTCAGTCCCAAGGTATGTAGTCTATGTTTGAGGGTCGCTACGATACCCCTGTGTCACTGCACAGAGGGTGCTGTGTAACATATGTGACTAACCCGTGGAAGTTCAAATTGGCCTCAAAAGGCTGAAAACCCCCACTGTTCCACTTCTTTTGTTCTTTCGTTTAAACGAAGTTTGCTCCAAAGGCAAAACGAGAAACGGACTTTGAAAAGTTCTGTGTAACAATCAATTTTCCCTTTGATTCATATAAATAAATAAAAAAATAAAAAAGATATGTGACTAAAGATGGTTCCTATGGAGGTGAGAAAAACCCCATAGGCATTAAACACAAAAATAGTCTAGAACACACATAGCAAAAAGGTCTAAGAGTGGGAAAAAGAGTCTCACTCTTAGCAGGAGAAAAAAACAAACCCTTCAAATCCAGCAAAGCTGCAGGGGGACTCTATAGGTAAGGGAAATTAGCCATAGAATGAGAATTCTCCCTAACACACCCATGATTTTACATTAAATTATTGTTTGGGGGTCATTAGTTTTTAGTTTCGCTTTTCTAGACCCTGTTGGGCTTGGGGTCTTTAACCCAAACAAATGCTGCAAGATATAACATTATTACTCCTTCTTGTTTCATTTAAGTGAAGACCAGCTTAGGTGGCTAGATAGTTCGAAGCCCGCACTTTATTTTTGCATCAGCTTTTTGTAATGTGCTCATCTGCTATTGGTATGGCCTTGCACCAACTGAGTGCACTATCAAGGTCTGACATTGCACAACAAATGGCATTTCATACATACTTTGCAGACTGACATGCCTTTCAACATTTGCAAGCTTGCGTTACACAGGCATCAACAAGGCATTTCATGCTCAATTTCCCATCAAAGCAGTATCATGGAGGACTAGTACTTGAACAAGGTCTTCTGGAAAAGTACTGCTGTTATAGATGGGTGCCGGTTGGTATGGATGTGTGTGAGGCCGAGCAGTGGCATACATTCATGGAAAGCATTGGAGTACCTCTGCTACAGAGATTAAGGGAAAGAGGCCCACATCCAACACATTGCACTGAAAGCAGTGGCAGACAAAATATTTCCTGGATCTGGCGGTTTTGAGCAACAAATGGCATTTTCCACATCCATTGAAAACTGATCTACATTTAAATGTAAATACATTTAAAAGACATGGAAGATATTAAAGTCATGCAAAGCCATAAAGAGGAGGCATTAATGGCATGCAAGGCCTAGAAGGTACTAAGAGACATTCAGGATTTATTTATTTATACAAAGCTTAAATAATAATGCTCTTAGCCAAAGCGGCGGACAGATGAGAAGTGCAATACCCAGCTTTTACAAATGGCCCCCATTATGGGGTTGCCCGTGAAACCCACCGGTAGGTGGTGGGTTAACGGCAACCCTGTTACACTGTTTCTGGCACCTAACTTCCTGGTGCCACCAGGATATTATGGCAGGCGGCAGGAATGGGAAATCCCCATTGCAGTGGCGTCCCATAGGATTCCATGGGAATGGGGGTCAAAAAATGGTTTCACCGGCAAGGCTACCTCTAACCTTGTAATGAGGCCCATTGGTAGGTGGGGGTGTGTGCTTGAGGGCCACCACTTTCTTGGAGTCAGATGTCATGCCTTTTGCAGAGAAAATGTGCCCAGAAAATCAGAACGTGCCCTTTTGAAACTAACACTTCTCTTTGTTGAGCGTGAGGTGGGTGGTATCCAGAGCCATCTATACTCTTACCAAAGTGTTATCATGCTGGTTATGTCTTTTCCAAACACTAATATATCATCACTGTGGTTGAGACAGTTTGATGTATGTTTTATGACATTGTACGTTTCTGCTTGAAAAATCTCAGCTGCTGAAGATACTCTGAAGCTGAGTTATTTGTATCTGTTAAGTCCTAAGTGTGTTATGAAGATCGTGTTATATATTGATTCTTCACACAGTTCCAGCTGGTGATATCCTTTATTCAGGTCTAATTTGGAGAACACTTGCACTCCATGGAGGAGGTGAATCATGTCTGTAATCCGGGGAGCTTGAAATCTTTCTCTCAATATTGCATAATTTGGTATCTGCATGTCCACGCATAGTCGAATTGAGTCGGATCCCTTTTTGGGCACTGGGTCTATAGGCGAAACCCATGGTGTGAGCCCTACAGCTGGCTCTATTATGTCAAGCATCTTATGTAGTTCTTCTTCCACTTGCCGTTGAATGTTTACTGGTATCCCTCGGTGATGCTGTGCAACTTGTTGTATGTATGTATCGATGTGCAGTCATATTTGTCAATCTTTGAGTTTCCCCAGACCTTTGAAGAGGCATGGAAATAGTTTTTCAGTCCTTGTCGTTGAGTCAATGTACGTATGAGCCATCACTGGATATAGCAATTGGATGAGGCCCATGTCCAGTGCTGCCTTGGAGCTCAGGATGCAGCCACTTTCCGCTGCTGCCTCCAATCCATGTATTTGGAATTTTCTCGATTGCGTCTTGTATATGTATTTGGCTTCGAAGTATCCCTTGCATGGCAGTGGTGTTTTTGAACCATTGGGGTAGATGTTCACTTCTGCTGGCTTTAGTTTGGTAGCTCTCGGGATAATGTTGTAAATACCTTCACTAATGAAATTCACTGTTGCCCCTGTGTCCATGAGAAGTTATGCCTGTAGTTGTTGATTTGTACCAATAATGTGGGATTATGTTCCTTCGCTGCCTGGTTTCCCAAGGCGTAAAGATAGCCCCTCTATCTGTCTTCTTCTGCGGATGAGCAGCTGGAGCCGCTGTCTGATGCAGACTATTCTACAAGATATCTAATATGTCTTTTTTCATTCTTCTCTGAGGATGAGATGTCAACGTGTAACACGACCGCCATTCAGGCATCTGTTTGTCTATTGACGTTGGATCCTCTTTCTGTTCACAGTGTCTCATGTGGGAGTGTGCCTGATGTTGCATTACTCTCAATGAGCTGGGAAGTGCACCGTCCTTGATCCTTGGTGCTGCAGTATTGAAACCCTCACCTCTCGCTTGACTCCTAGATATCCTGCACACCACTCTAAAATTATTTTCACCTCTGCAAGCCCAACATTGTTGGCCAATCATGGGGCATATTCTCTCATGAGGGAATTCATACAAACACTGGTAACAGAATTGGTCATTGTATTCCTGTTGGGACGATGAGGTCGCTATTTTGTTGACTATTTCAGGGCAAGCGGTAGTCACCTTCAAGTTGGCCATGGCCTCCTCTGGCAGTTCCATTGCTGTGGCCAACAGTGCCAACCTTAATATTTCCCCTAGAGATCGGGGTTTCTGCTGTAGGCAAAACACTGTGGACTCGCACCCTGCTATAATGTGTGATCGTAAACACATGGAGTTCATAGTCTACATTAATATGAGACGTGAAAAATTCAGTAAGTGCTGCACTGAGGCCAGCATATGAGTCTATAGCATCTGCTGGGAATTCATCCACGATGTCTTGTAGATTTGAACCTATAGCCAGGGAGAGCAGACATTGCTGTTTCTCATCATCAAATAGTCCTATCTGTCTTATGTACACACCAAAATCTCTCACCCACCTTGCCCATCTTTGACCCAAGTTGTTGGTCTCAGGGATGTCAAATTGTCCTGGCAGTTGTATCACCAGATTTTCTTGCAGGCGCGAAGGTAAGCTGGCCTGTGATGTCTGACATTATTGGTATTACACGGCCTGCGGTAGCAGCCATGTAGTTATGGTTAAGTTGCTAAACTCATAGGAAGAGCACTTTTTCGGCGGCTTATAACTTTGCACCCCCCCCCGGACGAATTCTCACCAAACTTTGCAAAAAAAGTATATGGCTAGCTCTGAATTTTCTCGCCAAGTTGGGCGAGGGTTCCTGCAGGGGGGGCAAAGTTATAGGGGGGGGTCCTAAAACATTTTGTTTTCATAGACTGAATGGGGAAAAACTGCGCATGGCTACAGCCCGAACGGCTCGACAGATTTGCACCAAATTTGCGGCAGGAGCAGGGGCTTGGGTCAGAAAGCGTGCTTTTGTATGTTTGGTGGAAATCGGACCAGTACTTTTGTTGCAAAGGACTGAAATGTATGTCCCAAAAAATTAGTGATATCTGGGTCCGCTCCGCGGACCTATTTCCCTGTTTGCTCTGCGGACCGAAGTCTTATTGGCCTGCGGTACGCCATGCTGTCGGTGAACAGCAGACACAGCCAATGGTTGGCTGGAACAAAGCGTGCTGTGTGTCAAAGGTTTTGGGAAACGCCGCAATGGTATATCGGAGGAGAGTGCGCCGGCAGAAGGGCCTGGAAAATATACCGTATGCCATGTGTTGGCGACAAGAAGGGACGGGAAAGGTGGTTAGTGAGAAGTGGGTCATGTGAGATATGTGAGTAGGTGGAAGAAGACAGAGGAGTGGCTGCAGTATTCATGCGTATTGCGCCAAATCGCGGGTACCTAGACAGATGACTACTTTGTGTGGTGATTGGAGGGCGCTGTTATAACGGCCAATAGCTTGTGCCGCGACCTCTTTACGCCGACCTGTTTTCGTGGTGAGTGGTGGCAGGTGATTTTCAGAAGGGGAGTGATTTGCACATGACATAGGCTGGGTGGGAGGGAGGGTGGCTGTGCTGTGTGGATGGACTGCGGTAGTTGGGCACATGGTGGCAAGCATGGGTGCATGAAGTTGCAGAAGGTCTGTTGAAGAGTTGGAGTATTGGGTGCATGGCCCAAGTCTGTAGGCCGTAGGGCATGCAGTCAAGAGCCTAGGCCTTCAGCACACCCACCGCAGCAAAGCATGTCTTACTCTGCATTCGGTAGAGGGTGGTACTTCCATAGTGTGGTGTGTGGAGATAGGTTGAAGTAGGGCCAATGTTGCGAACAGTATGTGGGTAGGTTGGCAGTGACAGAATACTTTGTGAATGGAAGTGGGTACGGCTGTAGTATGTGAATGAAAGTGCACAGGGGTGCAGGACACAGTGGTTTCTCTCTACATTATGGTAACGGTTCGTCTTTTTATCTGCACAACTCCATGGCGGTGCACAGGGTGGGTAGGAGTGCTGGTGGCAGTGGTGTGCATGTGGATTGTCGTACTTGGTGCCATGGTGACATCCATAGTGGCATTATGTTGCGGTGGGTGTGTTCAAGGCCTAGACTATTGGGTGCATGGCCGAAAGGCCATAGGCTGCAGCCCTTGCATCGAAGAGCCTAGGGCTTCAGCACATTCACAGCAGTAATGATTGTGTCACTCTGCAGTAGAAGGCCGTAGGCCGTAGGCCATGCACTCAAGAGTCTAGGGCTTCAGCACACTCACAGCAGTAATGCATTTGTGACTCTGTATTAGTTAGAGGGTGGAGACTTACAAGGAATGGGTGAGGAGCACATTTCAGACACAATAGAGCAGCAAAAGTGAGTTGACATGCATGTACGTTTGGTTGTGGAGGTGAGGTCACTGTTAGAACATGGTAAAGTTTTTATGTGTGGTCAGAGATGGTGCACTGGGTGCAGTGTTTGCATAGTGTTAGTATGGAAGAGGGTTTGGTTGAAGTGCAGCTTATATGTGGCTGGATAGTGTGCTGTGTGTAGATTGTATGGAGTAGGGGCAATGTTGTGAACATTTTGTGGTTAGGTTGGAAGCGACACAATACTTTGTGAGTGGAAGTGCGTAAGACCATACTATGTAAATGAAAGGGTGTAGGTGTGCCGGAGACAGTGTAATGTTTGTAGATTATGGTAACTGTTGCATTTAATGCTGCATTAGGCACAGGGTGGTAAGCTTTGGAGAATGGGTGTGGAGCACATTGCAGATGTGCTGCAGCAGTAGTGAGTTGAAAAGCATTTATTGTGCGTTCCATAGTTATGGTGATAGTTGCAACATGCTTCAGTACTTGGTGTGCAGCAGGAGATGGTGCATTGAGAAGTTGTGCAGTGTGGACAACGGGCATAGTGTTTATGTAAAGAGAGTATGGAAGAGAGTATGGTTGAACTGCAGCTAATATGTGCTTGGGTAGTGGCTTGTATGCAGATATATTGAAGTTGCCCCATGTTGTGAAGCTGCTGTGGTTAGGTTGCCAGTGACACAATACTACTCTGCATGAGTTAGAGGGTGGTGACTTGTACGGAATGGGTGTGTGGAGCACATTTCAGATGCAATGGAGCAGCAGAAGTGAGCTGGCATGCGTGTACATTTGGTTTCGCAGGTGAGGTCACTGTTACAATATGGAAAAGTTTTTCATGTGTGGTTGGAGGTGGTGCAGTGAAAAGTCACGTAGTGTGGCCACTTAGTGCAGTGTTAGCATACTTTTAGTATACAAGCGGGTATGGTTGAAGTATAGATTGTATGTGCTTGGATAGTGTGCTGTGTGGAGATTGCTTGGAGTAGGGGCAATGTTGTGAAGCTGTTGTGGTCAGGCTGCCAGTGACCCATTACTTTGTGGATGGCAGTGGGTAGGGATGGTGCGGGCTGTGGTATGTTTGTGTATTCTGCTAATTGTGACATGTTTGGTGACATGAATGGTGGCATTACTTTGTGGCTGGTGGGTTTAAGGCCTAGACTATTAGGTGCATGCCTGAAGGCTGTAGGCCGTAGGCCATTCACTCAAGAGCCCAGGGCTTGAGCACACCCACGGTGGTGATGCATTTGTGACTCTGCATCAGTTAGAGGGTGGCGACTTATATGGAATGGTTGTGGAGCACATTTCAGATGTAATAGAACAGCAGAGTGAGCTGGCATGCGCTGCATTAGGCACGGGGTGGTGAGCTTTGGAGAATGGGTGTGGAGCACATAGCAGACGTGCTGCAGCAGTACAAGTTTGTTTGTTTGTTTGTTTTATTCACTTATAATGCGCACCAAACCCGAAGGTAGCCAGGCACAGCAGTACAGAATATGCGAGGCTTGAAGTTACATGGTTACAGATTACATGCAAAGCAAAATGTATACAGGCCATAGAGGGTCAGTTACAAATTACAAGCAAGGCAGAATATATACAGGCACTAGCAGGACGTCAAATCACTAGCCAGAAAGGGGAGGTCTAGAAATGGGCAGCAAACAGGCAATAGACAGTCAGTAACAGATTACACGCAAAGAAAAATGTATAAAGGCCATAGAGGGTCAGTTAGCAAGGCAGAATATAAACAGGCACTAGCAGGACGTGAAATCACTAGCCAGAAAGGGGATATGTACAAAAGAGCAGCATGTTGGTGAGTATATATATTATAGCTTTGTAAGCGCTAGTGAGCAACTAGTCATTGGCAGCCTTCAGCAGATTGATATAGTTGGATCTAAATTTCAGAAAAGGCTGCTCCTCACGTAGAGAGTGTGGCAGTGAATTCCATAATTGGGCCGCTCGGACCTGGAAGCTGCCTCCCCCAGCCTTATCCAGCCTGAATCTCGGTATGATAAAGCTATTGGCATTGGAGGTTCTTCTCTTTAGGAATTTGTCCTTGAGATAACTAGGTGCGGCATTGTTCAAAGCTTTGTGCACAAGGGATGCAACTTTTCAATGGATTTTATTTTGGGGAGACATCCAATTGTTTTGGTGCCTAATATTATATATATGCAATCTTTTGGCCACGCCGAGAGCTACTCTCAGGGCATTATTTTGTAGTATTTGAATTCTGGGGATGATAGATTTGTTAGCACCGATGTATAGGGCATTGCAATAGTCGAGCCTAGACAGAATCAGGGCTCTAGCTAAGATGATGCAGTTGTTGTCTAAGAGAAAGTGTTTACCTGCTCTAATGAGCTTACAAGTCTAAGCTGTGGCAGATGCCATGGATTTCACCTGTTTATCAAAGGAGAGGGTGGAGTCCAGATAAAAGCCAAGTGTCTTCACCTCCTTGGACACCTTGATGATATTACCATCAATCTCAAATGAGGTATAATCTTGGCTCTATTTTTTAAGATTAGAATGCGTCCCCAGGATGATAAGCTCTGTTTTATCATCATTCAGGCATAGACCATGGGTTGCCATCCATGCCTGGATGATGAGATACACCCTATTTACCAAGGCCAAATCCTTGTTGTAATCCCCGGAAAGTGGGAGGAGAATCTGGGTATCATCTGCATAATTAGTGTAGGTGATACCAAGAAGGTCCAGATCATCAAAAAGGGGCTTAGTAAATATGTTGCGTAGGGTTGGGGAGACGCAAGAGCCCTGAGAAACTCTTCACAGGATGGGGATCGGGTCAGCCGCTTTCGAAGGGGAGAACACCCTCATAGTCCTGTCTCTTCACAGGATGGGGATCGGGTCAGCCGCTTTCGAAGGGGAGAACACCCTCATAGTCCTGTCGCTGAGGAAAGACTCCATCCAGGTTATAGCCTCTTTGGAAAAGTGTGCAGCTGAGTCTAGGTGGCTGCAAAAGGACCTTGTGGTCGACAAGGTCGAATGCAGCCAAAAGGTCCAGCAACAGGAGAAGAGCTGTTTTACCTTTATCTCGTAGTTCATCTATTTGTACCTTCAAATCGATGAGGGCAGTCTCAGTACCATGTTGGGGTCAGAACCCTGATTGCCGTACTCCTAAGTGCTTATGTTGTTCCAAGAATTTTTGAATTTGGTTGTAAGCAATCTTGTCCAGGATTTTAAGCAAAAAAGGGATTGTCATTATGGGATGGTAATTTGTGGGTAGAAGTGGGTCTAGGGTTTGCTTTTTAAGCAGAGGGAGTACCCAAGATTGTTTCAAGTTGGTGGGCACCGAGCCCAATGCGAATGAGGCATTAATACGTTTTGATACAAATGGGGAGAGATCTCTGGCAGCATTTTTTATGAGCTGGGCAGGGAAGAGGCGCCTTGGCAGTTGGATGGCTTGAGAGAGAGGATGACTTTCTCTACCTCAAGGATAGAAGTTTTTGAGAACATGAAACTCACAGCTGAGTCCTGTTCCTTTGAAGGGGAGTCGGTATTCAGATTATTAGTCTGGGCTGGTTGATTGAGAGAGGCTTTTTTCTTAGCAATTTTCTTTTGGAGCATAGTTACTATATTTGAAAGTGCTTGTTGTATATCTGAGCACCATGTTATATTTTTGGAGCATGTATCCGGAATGGGGATGGCTGACTCTAATTCCTTGAGGATGGTGAACAGTTCCCTCATACTCAAGTTAGCATTAGATATACGTTTGTTATATGAGTTTCGCTTGGCCAGGTGGATTTCCTTTTTGTAATGGGAGGAGATTTGGTTAGTTTATTTTTTATGGCCTTCTAAGGGGATTAGCCTCCATGCGGTTTCGCAACCCCTTTTAAGTTGAAGTTGTCGTAAAACCTTTAGTTCGGGGGTGAACCATTTATTTAAATGGGATTTGGGTCTACTCGGTCTGAGTTTTAGAGGGGCAATGTTGTCGAGAGTAGTTAACATGATTTTATTGTACTCGTCGACTAGTGTTTCAGGGGCTAAGTGATCCGGTAATTGTTTAAGGGTGGGTAGGATTGCGGGAATCACTTTATCCTTAGTGATACTCTTTTTATTCCTTGTTGGACATGGCAGGCCATGGTGAGTACTGGAGAGAATGGTCTCGAGATGGAGAGTTCAAAGGACAAGAAGAAGTGGTCTGTCCAGGGTTGTGGGCCGATGGATTTGATGTTGGCGGTGCAGTTGTAATCTGCTAGCCAATCAAGGATTCTCCCTTTGGTATGAGTGGTTTTGAGAATTTTTTGAGTCATGCCCAGTTCAGAAAGAATGTTGGCAATGGTGGTGGCGTTTTTGTCTAGGGAGTCATTGTACCCCAAATTAAAGTCCCCTAGGACAAGTAGTTGTGAAGAAGTTCTGAGGTTATTGGACAGTAGGTTGTAGATGTCCTCCTCGAGTGTCCCTATGGGTCCAGGTCGTCTGTAGATGAGGTGGATAGTCAATGTCTGGGAGTTAACTAGAGGAAGTTTGATAGTGAGTGCTTCACATGATTCAGAAACTAGGGTGGGTGTAGTTCTCATCCCTAGGCTAGTCTTAGCGATGATAGCAATGCCGCCGTCTCGCATATTAGTTCTGTCCTGTCTGTCATGAACCATCAAACGCGTCTGGACTTCCTGGTCCCTGACACATAGGGGCTTGCACTCAGCAGTACTCCCAACATGGCCGTCAAACACGGAACGCTGTTTACCAGATTCCGCGTCAGACGCATCACATTCTATAAAGCAGACACGCCCCTGCGGCCCTGCGCGTCTCAACGCTACCGCTTGCAGTGGCTAGACATGTGCTGCCGTAGTTCGCTCTTGCTAACTTCTTTGATTCCTGGTTGCTGGTCCCCCTATTACTTCCACCTCATTCATTCTTTCCCTTTTTGTCCTCACTTGTATCCCGGATCTCCGTGTACTCGCTTCCCGAGTACACGCTTCGCTGTTTCCAGGACTTCCCGGACATTCTGAACAATCCAGGAATCGGGACGCTGAACGCATGCTGGAACCCGAGGACATAAGCACAGGGTTTTACAAGACCCGCACTGTGCGCAAGAAGACTCCATCGAAGAACTCTAATAAACAACACAGACAGGTGAGAAGTGGGGAAACCTGTGACAGATTGAGACGCCAACAAACCGAAACTGTTACGGACATGAAGGCGGCAGTCCAAGACCTCATGCGCGGCATGCAGGAGTTAACAACAGAAGTTCGGAATCTCAAAGCCGAGAATGCTGCATTAAAACAATTAGTCCTGTCACGTGATTCCGCGACCAAGGAAAGTGTATTGCTGGGCGGAGTAGTGGATAAATATGATGGTTCATCAAAAAACATTCGCGGATTCCTTGATTCGTGTTTAGTCCACTTTACCTTTAAGCCCTACTACTTCTCTACCCCCAGGGCAAAGGTGGGCTTTATGATCTCGCATCTTTCCGAGAATGCATTAACTTGGGCTACGCCCTTGGTTAATTCTGGAGAGGCCCTCCTGGATGACTATGATGGGTTCGTACAGGCTCTAAAGTCCATGTTTGACCACCCAGAACAGGTCTACAGTGCCCAGGAACGCCTACTGGATTTCCAACAAGGTTCCCAGGATATGCTTACCTATGTGACACGCTTTAAGCAACTGGCCAAGGAAGCAGATTGGTCCTCAGAGGCCTACCTTTACCCTTTTTCGAAGAGGACTGAATGAAGAAATAAAAGATGAGCTAGCCAGGGTAGCTTGCCCAGGTTCCTTCCAGGCTCTTATGGACCTCACTCTACAAATAGACTTCCGAATTCAGGAAAGGAAGGCGGAAAAGAAGAAGACTAAAGTGCCTTATTAAAAGACCTCAATAGAACTTTCCTCTAAACATGAGCCCACTCCTGCCCTCACTACAGACCCAGAACCCTTGCAACTGGGGGCCTTCCGCGGACCCATATCCCCGCAAGAAAGAATGCGATGGATTCACACTGGGCTGTGTATGTATTGTGCCTCAGATAAACATCTTGTAAGAGAATGTCCCTTAGCTCCTCCACAGCGTTCGGGAAACACCAGCTTCTGATCCTAGACGGAGCACAGCTTTGGGAGAGAGATGTTTGCTCCACATCTATTCCATCCTTGAGCTCTCCTGGACAAAACAATCTTGTGATCTTGCAGGCCTTTCTATCGCCATCCAAGAAAGAAACTTACCCCATTTTGGCATTGGTGGATTGTGGGGCCATGGGGATATTTACAGATCAAGATTGGGTCATTACCCACCACATTCCATATGAAACCCGAGGCATCATGCAACCTGTAGATGCTATTTATGGAAGACCTCTCTCTTCAGGACCCATAACCCTACAAACCAAAGAGATCCAACTCTCGATAAACCATCATCGAGAGGGGATCAAATTTGACATCATAAAGTCTGCCCATTATCCAATGGTACTGGGTATGCTCTGGTTACAGAAGCACAACCCATACATCAACTGGGCAGCAGGATCCTTGTTTCTTGGTTCCGAGCACTGTATGTCTCACTGTCTATCTCTGGATTCCTCATCGACATCCTCTGAAGGTACGCTAACAGACCAGCAGGGCCCATTCACGGTCTCAAATATTATCCAGGTCCCCAGGGCCTATCAGGAGTACACTGATGTGTTTTCAACTGCCATAGTTCAGGCCCTAGCTCCTCACAGACCTGAAGATTGCGCTATTGATACTGAACCCTCAGGAGTGATTCCTTTTGGAAGGATGTTCATTCTATCCGAACCTGAGAAAAGGGCCCTCCAAGAATACTTGGATACCAACCTTGAAAATGGCACCATACGACCATCCAAATCTCCGGCAGGAGCTTCGTTGTTCTTTGTTCCAAAGAAAGATACTAAGGAGCTTAGGCATTGTCTTGATTATCGTGGTCTAGATCAATGCACCCTCAAGGACCGCTACCCATTGCCCTTAATCTCGGATATCCTGGAAGCGGTGAGATGAGCTGTAATCTTCACGAAGTTGGATCTCAGAGGTGCCTACCATCTGATCCGTATAAAGGAGGGTGACGAATGGAAAACAGCCTTTAGAACACCCTTTGGTCACTTTGAATACCTGGTCATGCCCTTCGGACTCGCCAATGCCCCAGCGGTCTTCCAACGTTTCATGGACCGGGTGTTCTCCGATATGCTGTTCCTCTTCGTCATAGTTTACCTGGACGATATTCTGATATATTCCAAGGACCATTTTAAGCATGAAAGCATTTAAGGCAGTCTTACAGCGGCTACGTGAACATAAGCACCTGGCTAAACCCGAGAAATGCCTTTTCCATGTCTCTACTGTTCACTATCTAGGATTTGTTCTTAGTCCAGAAGGAATTGGTATGGACCACTCAAAAGTAAAAGCCATACTATCCTGGCCTGTTCCAACTAGCGTAAAACAGATTCAATCCTTCCTGGGGCTTGTCAACTTTTACCGGAAATTCATACCTTCCTTTTCTGAGATAGTTCAACCTATTATTACATTGTTGAAAAAGGATACTCCCTTTCTCTGGACAGCAGCCCAAGATGAAGCGTTCCAACGACTGAAGGTGGAGTTTACACAAGCCCCCATCCTGGCTCAACCTGACATCGATCGACCTTTCCTAGTGGAGACGGATGCCTCCAACTACGCCATCGGAGCAGTTCTAAAGCAGGAATTCGAGGACAACTTAGAACACTCCATCGCTTATCTCCCGTGAACCCTAACTCCCAGCAAGACCCATTATTCTGTCTTGGAAAAGGAACTGTTTGCCATCCGTCAAGCCTTCACAGAGTGGCGTCATCTACTCCTGGGAGCAAAACATCCTGTTCAGGTCCATACGGACCATCGGAATCTTCAAGTTTTACAATCTCTGGAATGTAGGAATAGTCGTCAAGCCCGTTGGGCCTTCTTCTTCACCCAGTACCAGTTCCAAATCCATCATGTCCCTGGAACACACAACATAATTGCTGACGCCTTATCCTGATGTCCTGACTACGAAACTCTTGAAGATCGGTCTTTCCCAAAGATGTTCCCCGCACAATTTTTGTAGCCCAAGCAATCAGTCTCCTGGAAGACATTTGAATTCAAACCCAGTCCGCTGTTATCTGGAAGGAAATTACAGGGAAGAATCGATGGAATCTTTGAACAAAGGACGGGTATTTGTTCAAGGATAATAGCCTGGTCATCCCCACACAGAGACTGCGACAAAGGATTATAAACCTCTGTCACGATACCCTTCACTCAGAACATCGTGGCATCACCAACACTCTCAGTTTAATACAAAGACAAGTTTGGTGGCCAAAAATGAAGGTTGACGTCCAACTGTACATCCAAGCCTGTGCAGTCGGCAATCAAAACAAGCATGATAACAAGAGACCGGTGGGTCTCCTACTTCAACCAACACTACCAACAAGGCCCTGGGTATACATCGCTACAGACTTTATTGTGGAATTGCCACCCTCCAGGGGATACACGACTATCATGGTCACCATTGATTTATTCACTCACATGGCTCATTTTACACCATTGTATAAACTACCATCTTCCTCAGAACTTGCTGGAATCTTCCTGGAACACATATTCTGACTTCATGGACTCCCTTCCAAGATCATATCAGACAGAGGACCTCAATACATATCCCAATTTTGCAAACACTTATGCCGTATACTAGGAATCCAACGTGCCCTCTCCTCAGGTTATCATCCACAGACTAATGGAGCTACAGAACATGTGAACCAAACCCTAAAGCAATATCTTCGTTGTTTCACCATCAAGGTCCAGGACGATTGGTCACACTTAATAACTGTGGCTGAATTCGCCTACAACAATTTGGATCACTCGGCAGTCAAGACCAGCCCTTTTTTTGCAGCCAAGGATTCCACCCTTCGGTTCTACCATCCATTCTCCCACATCCTACACCAGTACCTACAGTTGACTCCTGGATTGAAACCCTCATCAACGTACACAAGGAAGCCAAAGAACACCTAGAAAGGGCCCGAACTAACACCAAGCATTATGCAGACTCCAAAAGAAGACCATGGCCTTCCTATGCAGTGGGTGATAAGGTCTGGCTATCCTCAAAACTACTGCCTCGACACTTACGACCAAATAAGATGGCTCCCCGGTACTATGAGCCCTTTTCCATAAAGGAAATTATTAATCCAGTGGCCTCCCAAGTAAAAACTACCAGACTCCTGGAAGAGGATCCACCCAGTGTTTCACACGTCTCAAATGAAACCCTACGTCCAGTCCTCCCGGACTGCTCCAAGGTCTACCTCTGTAATTGTCGATGACCAGCTAGAATACAAAGTGTCCAGAATATGAGACTCCAGGTACAGACGTGGTCAGCCACAGTATCTGGTTGAGTGGAAAGGGTACCCTCCCAGTGAACGCACCTGGGAACCAATCTCAAACCTAAATGCCCCCAGATTACTCAAAAGGTATCATTTCATACACCCGGGCAAACCCGGAGGAACAGGCCTTCGGAGGAGGCATGCTGTCATGAACCATCGGACGCGTCCCTTCTGGACTTCCTGGTCCCTGACACATAGGGGCTTGCACTCAGCAGTACTCCCAACATGGCCGTCAAACACGGAACGCTGTTTACCAGATTCTGCGTCGGACGCATCACGTTCTATAAAGCAGACACGCCCCTGCAGCCCTGCGCGTCTCAACGCTACCGCTTGCAGTGGCTAGACGTGTGCTGCCGTAGTTCGCTCTTGCTATCTTCTTTGATTCCTTGTTCCTGGTCCCCCTATTACTTTCTCCTCATTCATTCCTTCCCTTTTTGTCCTCACTTGCATCCCGGATCTCCGTGTACTCGCTTCCCGAGTACACGCTTCGCTGTTTCCAGGACTTCCCGGACATTCTGAACGATCCAGGAATCGGAACGCTGAACGCACGCTGGAACCCGAGGACATACGCACAGGGTTATACAAGACCCACACTGTGCGCAAGAAGACTCCATCGAAAAACTCTAACAAACAACACAGACAGGTGAGAAGGGGGGGAAACCTGTGACACTGTCTCAATATGGTATAACCGTCCGGGATTGCTAAAGAAAGTAGGGGTCCTGCTGCGTCGTGCAGCCAAGACTCTGTGATAGCAAGAAAGTCCAGATTATCGCCTGCTATCAAATTACAGATATCCGTGGCATGTGCAGTCAGGGATCTGGCATTTATTAATCCTCCTTTAAGAGGGGAGGCCACTGCAATGGATTGGGTTGGTTTTATCTTAGTGGGAGTGGTTTGAGGCCTCGGGTTATTAAGGAGAGTGATATTTACCTTCTGGTTATTGGATCTTTTGTTGACGAGAGGTAAGGTTCTGATCAGAGGCTCGTGGAGTCCTGTGAGTCTTGCCCGAAGTCTAGAGTTTCTGAGGGGCAGACTACATGGATTACTTTGAAGCCTGCTTGTGGAACTCGGATCAGGGCATTCCATAATGGTGGGGGTGACTAAAAATATATTAGTTGAATTGTGTAGAGTTCGCTTGATAGTTGAGGGGTGGCTACTGCAAGATGTCTGGTGGATAATAAGCAGTAGACATATGTGGGTTAAGAGGCTACGGGCTATATTGCTCATGATGTGATATTGCATAGGGGCTGGCTTATATAAGTTGAAGCACCTTCTAAGTGGTGGCATATGAGTACACTAAACTGCGTGCAAAGCTCAATGGAGGCAGTTAGTACAAGATGCTGTGGGCTAAATCAGATAAACTGAGGTTCAAACCTAAATGGTGTAAGCTAGGTCAGGTAAACTCAAGTGATTATAGGATGTAGTAGGCTAGTTCAGGTATGCTCGGGTGAGTACAAAATACAATAGGCTAGTTCGAGTAAACTCTGGTTAATACCTCAATGGCGTAAGCTAGGTCTAGTGGGCTCAGGTGAGTACAAGATGCAATAGGCTCGTACAGGTGAGCTCAGGTTCATACATGGCGCACACTAGTTTAGGAGATCATACATAGGAGTATGAGTAATATGCATTCCGATCAGACACAAGTCTGCACAGTGCAGTGGGCTACATTCAAATAGGTACAATGTGTTATAATAGGCTAAATTCAAAATAAGCACAGTGGGCTACAATAGGCTAGAATCAAAATAGGCACAGTGGGCTACAATAGTCTAGGTTCTAAATAGGCACAGTGGGCTACAATAGTCTAGATTCTAAATAGGCTAAATTCAAAATAAGCACAGTGGGAAACAAAAGGCTAGAATCAAAATAGGCACAGTGGGCTACACTAGACTAGATTCTGAATAGGCACAGTGGGCAGTAGTAGGCTAGATTCAAAATAGGCACAGTGGGCTAGAATCACAATAGGCACAGTGGGTTGCAATAGGCTAAATTCAAAATAGGCACAGTGGGCAGCAGTAGGCTAGATTCAAAATAGGCACAGTGGGCTAGAATCAAAATAGGCACAGTGGGTTGCAATAGGCTAAATTCAAAATAGGCACAATGGGCTGCAGTAGGCTGGATTCAAAATAGGCACAGTGGGCTAGATTCAAAATAGGCACAGTGGGCTACAATAGGCTAAATTTGAAATAGGCACAGTGGGCTATGTCAGGTCAATTCAGGATGGGCACAGAAGGATGGTGTTGTCAGATACATTGGGCATTGGACAACTGAGTGATCGATAGGCTCAAGCAATGGTAAAATACAAGATTATGGCATAAAACAAGTAGGCTGAATCAACTATGCAGTGGAGTGGCCTAGCACAGTTGGGCAGATTCAGCTATGCAACATGGAAAGTAACAATATGTCCAAGTAATACAAAGGCAAATATATAGTGCATCAATGGCTGGGTGCGATTATGCGATTATGCACGTATTGGGCAAAACAGGCCATTGATGTCTTGGCTAGTAATTAGTGACTGTTCGCGGATGTATCGGTGGCTAGTAAACAAATGGCAGGGACCGATAGTTCAACAAGTGAGTTGAAAAGCGTTTATTGTGCGGTCCATGGCTATGGTGATAGTTGCCACATGCTACAGTACTCGGTGTGTTGCAGGAGATGGTGCAGTGAGAAGTTGTGCAGTGTGGACACAGGGCGCAGTGTTTACGTAAAGATAGTATGGAAGAGGGCATGGTTGAAGTGCAGATAATATGTGCTTGGGTAGTGTGCTTTGTGCAGATTTATTGAAGTTGCCCCAATGTTGTGAAGCTGTTGTGGTTAGGTTGCCAGTGACACAATACTACTCTGCATGAGTTAGAGGGTGGTGACCTGCACGGAATGGGTGTGGAGCACATTTCAGAGACAATGGAGCAGCAGAAGTGAGCTGGCATGCGTGTACGTCTGGTTTCGCAGGTGAGGTTACTGTTAGAACATAGTAAAGTTTTCTTGTGGTTGGAGATGGTGCAGTGAAACGTCACACAGTGTGGGCACTGGGTGCAGTGTTTGCATATTGGCAGTCTGGAAGAGGGTATGGTTGAAGTGTAGCTTACATTTGCTTGGATAGTGCGCTTTGTGCACATTGCTTGAAGTATGGGCAATTTTGTGAACAGTTTGTGGGTAGGTTGGCAGTGACACAATACTTTTTGAGTGGAAGTGGGTAAGACCATAGTTTGTGAATGAAAGCGTGTAGGGGTGCCAGAGACAAGTGTAACATTTGTAGAATATGGTAACTGTTGCATTTAACGCTGTATTGCTCCATTGCGGTGCAGAGGTTGGATAGGAGTGATGGTGCCAGTGGTGTGTATGTGCAGAGTGGTAGCTAGTGACATGCTGACATGCATGGATGCATTACGGTGCCGGGACATGTTTGCAAGGCGCACACCCACTTCAGCAATGTAGCGTTGATAGTGTGTGTGGCACAGGGTGGTGATGCTTGGAGAATGGGTGTGGAGCACATTGTAGACATGCTACGGCAGCACAAGAGAGTTGGAAAGCATTTATTGTGCGTTCCATGGTTGTGGTTATAGTTGCAACATGCTACAGTATTTGGTGTGTGGTAGGAGGTAGGAGATGGTGCAGTGAGAAGGTGTGCAGTGTGGCTACAGGATGAGGTGTGTATATAATGTGAGTATGGAAGAGGGTATGGTTGAAGTGCAGCTTATATGTGCTTGGTTAGTGTGCTGTGTGCAGATTTATTGAAGTCGGCCCAATGTTGTGAAGCTGTTGTGCTTAGGTTGCCAGTGACACAAGACTTTGTGAATGGCAGTGGTTAGGGGTGGTGCAGGCTCTGGTATGTTTGTGGATTCTGCTAATTGTGACACGGTTTCATGAATGGATGTTCTATGGTGTGGGGGAGTTGGGCAGAAGTGCCAGTATGTATGTTACGTTTGTGCATATTGTTAGCTGTCCACACGGTTGCACGCATGTATCCATAGTATTGTGGTGGGTGTGGGCAAGGGCTGCACTGTTGTGTGTATGGCAAAAGGTGTGCTGGGTGCGCCTCAGGATCTTTGTGGATGCTGCAATCGTGCCTTCTTTAGCAGAAGTTTCTGGTGGAGGGATTTTGGAATGAAACGGAACGTGCACTGACAGTGTGCAACACTAAATATGTAGTGTTGTACAGAAATGATAATGTGCAATGCAGAGGTTTTGTATATGATAGCTGCATGCATGTGTGATACTTTGACAGCATTCAACGAGGGAACGCTGCAAAAATGCCACTGCAAAGGAAAGAAGTAATGTGTCTGCTTTACTGGTCCATGGACCTCACAGTAGATGGCAAAGTACACGTGGCACATTCTGCCATTATGAGCATGCTGGCCATGGAAATGGAATTGTGGAAAATAGACAATTAGGTGTTTAGGGTGTGGTTGCCAGGAAGGGCTGGTACTATATCCTCCCAATACTGTGTTGTGAGGTTGGTGGAGATGGAGAGACGCACAGTTCTTATTATCGATGATAACTTTGTGTGCCATCTGCATAGGTGTTGTATGCAACGAGGCGTTGCTGGTAATTTCGGGTTGGAATGAGTGGACGCTTTCTAGGGCTGTCAGGGTGACTGCAGTTTCGGCAGGATTGTTTGGCTTTGCAGATATGTGGCCTACGTCATGAATGTAGACTTTGTCATGGTTCACTATGGAAGTGTACATTTGGGTTACATGTTGCGTGGACATTTAATCCGTCACCTGAAGAGGTTGCTGAATGCAGTGCTGCAGATTTCTCCTACTGCCAAGGCCATTTTCACATGCATAACACCAAGAGAAGTGTGGGCCCATGCCGGTACAATTTGTCCCCAGCCAGAGGTCGGAAGGTGTGTTATAAACCGAAGCATGTGTGAATTTATGGACACTCCTGGCATGTTCTCCATACACTATGAGATCACAAGGTGACAGAATATGCAGTGGTTCCATAGAAATGGAATGTATTTGAGCGCCATTGGCAAAGCCGTTTTCTTTTACACAGTGCAAGAAGCATTGACCTGAATGTGGTAAAAATGTGAGGAGAGGAAAACAGAAATGCATAATAAGAGAAAAAACAAAAAAAGTTGCTCGCACGTAAAAAAAACATTTATACATCTACGACGGAAGGCTCTATCCCCTGCCCAGCTTGACATTGCTTCCCTCGCCACCCCCTGCGGCCCCCCTCCCATCACTATCACGAAAAGGTAGCATATTCCGTGGTACTTTGAGGATTACTCGTGCCACATCCTGGGTGGCCATGTGGATGTATGCGGATGGAGAAATCGTGCATACTTTTAGTGAAATTTGCAGTGAACGTGCTTTGGAATGGCACAACACTTGTACTGTAATTGTGTAATGATACATTTGAAGTGTTGTACAGGAGTGACAGTGTTGGATGATGGCGACTTCGCTGCGATTGGTGGATGCGTGTGTCCCTATTTACGTGTAACCCGATGAGGGAGTGGTGTAGAAAGATAGTGGAAAGGGAAGAAGGACTGTTTCAGTTTTACAGGGGTGCGGCCTTCACGGAACCTTCGGGAGGCGCACATGCTAGAATATGCCCTTCCTACCATGTTGCTCAATTGACATGGGACTGTGGGGATTGTCCAATAAGGTGAATAGGGTGTGCCGCATTAGGAAAAAGGACTCCTGATTCAATGGGGCCCGGCCCTCGCCGTACTTGGGGAACCTCACATGCCACATTCTGCGCTTCTCGCCAGGCTGGCCTATGGAAATGGGACTGTAGGAATTGTCCTATCAGGTGCTCAGGGTGTGCGTCACAGGAAAGTGCATCAATAGGAAGAAGGACTCCTCCTGCTTCACTGGGGCACGGACCTTGCGCTAGTTCTGAAAGCGCACGTGCCACATTCTGCCCTTCTAAGCATGCTGGCCAATGGGAATGCACATGGGGATTATCCAATTAGCTGCTTAGTTTCCGCCTCACAGGAAGGGGCGGTAACACATTCTTACTGTACTTTGTGTACTAAGACTGCTAAAAATGGAGAGACGCAGAGTGCTGTTACTGGGTGATGCGTTTGTGACACATTTGCATAGGTATGCCCAGGAAAGAGACTTGCATGACAATTTCAGGTTAGAAGGAGTGGAGGCATTGTGGTGCGCTGTCGATGTCTGCAATTTTGGCGTTCTCATTTCCCTTTGCAAAAAAGTGGTAACTTTCACGCCTTTTCATGTTGTCGTGGTACAGTATGGAGCTCAGCATTTGGGTTACGCCCCTTGTTCATATGTGTTGCATCAACTCAAGAGATTGGTGAAAGCAGTGAAGTGGTTTTTTCCCACTGCAAAAATTCCATTCTCATCTATACCGCCAAGAAGAAGGTGGGACTGTTCTAATGCAATTTCTTCACACCAAGAGGGCAAAAGGTGTATCATCAATGGAAAAATTGCTACTTTTTTGTGCAATTCTGGAATGGTCTTCTACAACGATTACATCATTGATTCCACAAATGCGGACTTACTCCATGACAATGGCATTTCTTTGTCGAATATTGGCAATGGTGTTTGGTTGTTCCATCTGCAGGATGCAGTGAGTAGTTTACTGTAAGAATGTGCAGAGTCCAGAAAAATAAAAATCTCTATAAAAACCACAAAAAGAGTGTTTCAATAAAAGCATCTAAAAAAACAAAACCACAAAAGGCTCTTTTTAGAGCCACCACTAATTATGAAATCCGCTCTCCTGGTTGAAATGTATTCCGCTATGCCCACACACAGCACGAAAAATACGCGGAAACCCTCTTACTTCCAGAATTCCACGTGCCACATCCAGCCCATTTGTATTATGGTGCGCATGCACATGGAAATGGGTCTGTGGAAGCTAAGAGCTTGTGCAATAAGTCATCTGGGTGTGGTGTGAGCAAGAATGTGTTGGAAGCATAATGTTTGCAAAATAGTCACCAACAAAATATTATAGCACTGTATATAATCTTGCTAGCAGGTAATTGCAATAGCTACTGCAAAGGGTGGGCAGGGACTTGGGCACACATTGCAAATGAAAGCCGTCGACTGCAACTCTGTCCCAATATGCACTGTGTTCCTTTATTCTTGCCTGTGAACAAAGGGCCACTCTACAGGTTGCTATGAACAGTACAATACAACAGCGAATGTATATATCCAACGTCTAATGCACTAGTCCTAAACAGCTTGTGCAGTGGCGCTGATATATGTGTGAATGTTTCACCATGGGTAATGTGCTCTCGCACATATTGCTCTGCAGCATATTGTATGCCATGTATTACACCACAAAACTGCTATTTGTACATCTTCAAATATAGCAATCTGTGCATCAAAGCAAACGTACCGTCACTTGATACCATACCATTAGTCTTATCTGTAGCATTCATGGAGATGAGTACATTTTGCCAAATAGGAATGCCTTTCATCAGAAGACACGCAGTTTCATTAGGGAGAGCACCAAGACAGTTGTTCAGGCAGCTGCACGTGGCCACAGTACCTTTGCAACTGGCACTGATAATCTTTGAGATCCGAAGATTTTGTTGTTTACTTAGCTGTTCTTACATGTAACTGTCTGAGAGTTAGCAAGCAGCCACAGCGTTCATATTTTCCAGACTCACTACGGATTGTCATATGTGCAGTGCAATGTTTTATGCACATATACAAACCGCAGTGAGCAATTTGCTACGTACACTCACAGTGCTAAGTGCAGGGACGGTGTGAGTTTCACGAGTCATGGAAGGACAAGCAGCTCATCAATGAAGGTAATGGGCCATTTAACACATCCATTGCACACTGGAGCATCCAACTCCTTGCTCCCAATGGGCCTGAGGCAGGCAGGTGTGACGCAGTCATAAATCGGTAGCTTTGCAACACAAAATCCATAGGCAGAAGGACTGTTTCAAATGCTGTAGCCTGTCGCATGAATCAGTAGGGTTGGCGTCAGAGGCGGCATTACCAGGAGACAGAGGATGACATATGTATAGCTGTGCAACCGACAGATGTCCGGTGCCACGAGTAATTAAAAGGGAATGAGAAGATGCGGACATGAGACCAGTTCTGCAGTCGTATAGACACTTCCATTGTGATTGGACAAACGCAGGGTGAGTGCACTCTCAGTAGGAAACTTCCATTTTGCATACCTGCAGGCATCTCGGGCAGCACTGTGCGCTACAGAGTCACAATACAATTGCAGTACCAAAGCAACAAATACGTACACAATCACAAACAGTTTACATGCACACATTTAATTTGTAAGAAACATCGCCAGAATTAGGACAGGGTAGGGGTACTAGTAATTGTTTAGCAATTGTTCAAGTTTTACATACAGGCTGTGTATGTTGCTTTTTACAGCGTCTCATTGATTTCGTGTGGCTACATACTGTTGCGGAAGAGTTGCAGCTTAAAATGCATTCCTTCATTGTAAAGTATGTCCTAATACACACAAACATATGTGTGAAGTGTACATAAAGCAATACATATTAACTATATTACTTTTTACACTGTGCTGCTTGCCAATACAGTTACTATCATTACTCCTTTAGTGAAGAGGGATGTTGTCTTCCAGCCATTCTAGGATGCTTGGCATTGTTGCGTAAAAAAACAGATATCATGGTTTGCTATTGTGGTACACTGCAGAAATTCTGCATTCATAGAAGAGACTTCAGTGCAGTTACCACGTTGCAGTTAAGTTCTGCTCTTAATACTTTGCATTCCTTACTCTGCTATTTGCTTCTTCGTTTCCATGTACAGCGCAGTGTGGTAATATTGTTGGATGCACACGTCACTTTGTGTACTGGTGCATTGCCTTATGGTGCATATTCTATGCATTTGGTCTGTTTGTTTCACAAGTACAGAGTTTGCACACTTAACTTATTTCAATCTCCTTGCAATGTACATACATGGTGCTATTTGTACATGTTTATTCACTTTGGTGAATGGTAGCAGTATGTAAGAGAACTCATGCTGTTTCCAGCAGTTTGAATGCTAGCCGCTATATGCGCACAGACATACAGTTTGTGGTTATTGTGCTCATCGGTATGGAGACATCAATTTTGTGTGCTGTATGGTACATCTACACAAACTAATGGCTTCCTGGTAAAAACCTATTAAATTCAGTGAAAAAACTTTGTTAAAGGGACCTTATGGTTAAGTTGCGCTACTACAAACCTGTCACCTTCACTGAAAAATGTATACTAAGGGAACTTTCTGGATCCACTGCCCTACTAAAAACCTATGAAGTAAACCAACAAAAAACATTGTTAAAGGGACTTTATGGTTAAGTTGCGCTACTAAAAACCAATCTCCTTTACTGAAAAATCTATGCTGAAGGAACTTGCTAGATCCCCTGTCCTAAAAATAAATTCTCATATAAAGCAACAAAAAACTTTGTTAAAGGTACGTTCTGGTTAAGTTACACTACTAAAAACATTTCCCCTTTATTGCAAAAAACTAGCCTAAAGTGACATCACGGTTAAAGTGCCCTACTAAAAACCTATGAAGTAAACCAACAAAAAACGCTGTTAAAGGGACGTTATGGTTAAGTTGCGCTTCTAAAAACATTTCCCCTTTATTGCAAAAAACTAGCCTAAAGTAACGTTACGGTTAAAGTGCCATACTAAAAGCTTATGAAATTCACTAACAAAAAATGTTGCTACAGGGACGTTATGGTTAAGTTGCACTACTAAAAAGCCTATGAAATTCAATGGAAATACGTTGTTACAGGGACGTTATGGTTACAGGTAAAACCGAAAACCCCCAGAAATTCGGCAGTTATGGTAAGGTACGCAACCATAACTAGCACTACCACTGTGTACTGGAAGGACTAACACCCATGACCTCAAAGATGACATCACAAATTATGGTTAAGTTGCCCTACCAAAAACCTGTGCACTTCACAAAAAAAAAGTCAAACGTGCCATTATTGTCCCAAGTAAAACCGGAAAACCCCTGAAATTCGCCAGTTATGGTAGTCTAAGCGACCATAACTACCGGCACCACTGTGCTCTGCTCACACTAAGACTTACACCCAGGACATGAAAGATGGCATCACATACCACCTACATAAATGCTACTTCCAATGCAATCGTATGAGAAAAATCAACGCTCTCGATTGCTGTGGTGACATCTTCCTCTGAGGGACTCCCGATTTTTCGAAATAGTACGTATAATATGAAAGTAGAGAAATGTTTCCCATCTACTATAATGACCTATCGCTTACAAACCTCTCTGCTATAGATAACAGAGCTTAAAAGAAACAAGGCATTTACATAACCTAAAAATTATACTCATTTCTGAAGCATGTGCAACTAACATACTGCAAGTAACATACAAAGGCAGCACATAGTGAAGTGAAATGCACACATGCAGTGTGTTGAAATATCAAAGGCGAATACTCCGACGAAAGATGCAAAATTAACATGTACAGTAACATCACTGCTTTAAACACACAAAGTTACTAACTTCTTCTTTTTACAATCGTAGTGAGGACTACTCTCCTGAAAATCAACAGCATCTACACTGTAAACGACATATCCGAAGAAACCTGGTCATTCCGCAAAAAAAAGTTAGTCCAGTACTACCTTTATATTCTAACTATTCCTCAAAGAAACTGTGTGGGTTATGTATTTCATTTGCGCACCAAAGCAAACAGTGATTTCTGAACCATTCTACCCACAAATCCCCATTTATTAAACAAAGAATAACAGGCAGAATGGCTCACAAATCCCTGTGTGTTTGGAACTCAAATAACATACAGAAGCCTAGAATGTTAGTACTAGAAAACAAATAGCTGTTAAAATTGTATTCCATTACGTTTACTATTAATGCTTCTCCTCACCACTAGTCCACTTTGTACTCTCATCTGAAGCACATTGTAGTAGTATACAAACAGAAAAATAGCCTTCCCAAATCATTGTAAGAGGCCAATGCACATTCACACACCACCACAAAGAGCTTCCCCATCAAACTCATGCACGCATGCACACAGCACACATACATTGTACAACAGACCAAACCATGTCTTCTTTTTTTCAACAGACCCCAAAGAATGCCTACCAAAAAGCAAGTCTGTAGAAAGGAACGCAGAAGTAGAGCAATTACAAATAAAAGTGTCCAACCTAAGCATCCATCTGTAGCAGGGTTTGTAGAGAACATTGGAACAAAACAGCTAATACAGCCATTTAGCGAAACAAAGGAAGCTTCAACTACCAAAAACTTACCTCCTCCAACAAAATGTGGCACGAAACACAAAACTCTTCACAAAAAATCGGCTACCAGTACTGCTAACAATGCTCCTATTAATCCTGATATAGTAACAGAACCTATAGTAAAAAAAGTATTTCAGCAAAAATGTTTCGCCACAGAGTTCTTCAGAATGTAATAAGAAGAGGACCGAAATCATCCTCAACCCTCAAAACCTACCGTAGAAAATTAATCCTACAAACTCTCGTGGACAGTGCAATCCTTCTCAAAAGGAAGTTGTTTATATTAGTGTTAAACAGGATGAAACCACTAACAAAACTAAGTACCAAACTACAAAAGAAACTTATCAATAAACGGAATGTGAGCAAAAAAAACTTCTTACATATTTGTGGTGGTGAATGGAGTCACACAACAACCACAGAACCATATTTTAATGACGAAGCATACAAACAAAATCAAACAAACACAATTGCCATCCATAGCAGTGGACGAGGGTATGAAAAAATCAATAATACCATCATGGAACAAGAAACACTGCTTAGAAAAGTATCCCCTGAAAACTCAGAATTACCTCTCGATTCGACTGAACCAAACCGTCCAGTATACAAATGGCTGTGCACGTCAATGTGTGCCATTCCTAACAAATCTTTCAAATCTTTACGTCAGTTCCTCAATCAGTATGTGAAATGTAAAGACAAAATTAAAATGAAAGTGCTGCAAAATATGGATATCTGTCCAATGCGCAAATACACAGGACTACAAGGACATTCATTAGCCTGCATTTCTGGACCTATTTACAAAAGCACCTTTCATGATATCAAAATGATATCAATACATCATTCAATTGTAAGAAATCTAGTGTATAAAGAATACTATGCTAAAAGTCCAGCTTCAGAATTAGCCAATTTAAATAACACTCTTCTGCATGGTACTCCCAATTACCTACAAGCAGAAATTTACCGTATCCAGAGAAAATATTTTGGAAGTGAAATCCACTTACAAAATGCAATAGTTATAGGACAGACTAGCAATAATTCTGCACATAGCAACCTTCTATTACACACATACAAAATAGAAATACTAAAATTTAAAAGTGCATCGGCTGAAATACCAAACCATGTGTGTGTGTGTTGCCGCAGAACGTTTTATAAAAGGAACACAAAAAATATAGACACAGCATACAAAATAGAAGACAATGAAGATTGCAAATCGTTTGAATTAGCTCTCTACCTTTTAGCAGAAAACAAATATCAAATAAGTGAACCCCTAATATGTTGCAGTTACTGCACTACAAAACTAGACAACAACCAAACTCCTTCACGTGCTATCACAATTAATTTGGAATTGTTCCCACTACCAAAAACCCTGCAGCAACTCAATTTATACGAGAGCATCATAATTCAAACAGTTCACCCATTTCAAGCAGTTATACACCTTCACCCAAAAACAGCAAAATTACCTCCCTCAGAATTGGTGAAAGGCATTTGTGGCAAAGTAGTTTATTTGCCATTAGATCTAACAGAAAATGTACACACTGTAGGAGTGCAACGTTCAATAGAGCATTCTTTAATTGTCTTGGTAAATGGTGTACCAACAAAAGACAACAATATTTGGCAACAACTGGTGGACTGACATAAAGTTAGACAAGCCTTGCAGTATCTAAAAGACAATAACGAATACTACAAGGAAATAAATATTGAAGAAAGCTTAAGGGAAACAACTGAAATAATTGAAGAGTCATCAGAAACTGTACAATTCGAACTTCTGGATCCTGCTGCAGTATCCACTCTTTTGGCCCAGTACACAATTCATCCATTGCATTCGAATGAAAGCATAGATGATGCACTAGAAACTTACCAAATGTGACAAACCAAAGGTTCACCAATGAGCATATAGGAAAAAAGTATGGAAGAACGTGCTTTTCCACTGATATTTCCTACTGGCAAAGGTGGAAGATACGATGATGGACGCACTCATTTGTGTCTAGCCCTGATGAATGTGGCTCACTTACCCTGATCCACAGAAACCGGTCAGCTGTAGAACGACTGGACCTAGTGCAAACCTCGACCAGCACAGGTCCACCTCGTTCTGAAAAAGGACCCCCACACCAAGTACCTAGGGGTCCATCTTTCCAGGAGTAAAACCTCATGAGAGGAACCTATTGGAGAACTGTTCTTCCTTGTTTTTAATAGAAAACCTGCACTTGCCAATACAGAGAAAACCCATTAAAGTAGACAATACCTTTCATCTGTAAGGCAACACACACATGCAAAGACCATGGTGGTCTAGTATGTGTTGTTTTGTTAGCACAGCACAGTGCACCACAGACAAATTGGAAAGCATAGCCAGAGGAACTGGCTCCTTTTTAAACCTAGCTCCATTCGATATAACTGTGTTTTTCTAGTGTGACTACGATTTTGTGCAACACACAGTTGGAAATCCCATAAATAGTCCTGTTGTTTTTGTCACGCACTCAGATTACGGCATCAGAATACCGCTCATTATGAATGTATTCGCAAGATCCCAGGTTTAGACAAAATGTGGAATACATATTCCACCTACTCTTTGAAAGTGAACTAGCAACCCTATGTTATGGAGTTGCACACATTTTGAAATCTGGAACCCACTTTCAAAATATGTCAGCTACGCAATTAATACAAAAAGTACAAGAAAAAGATGAGGTTTTACAATCAAGTCTAACAAATTTGTTTGCAAACATGCGTGGTACAAAAGAATACTGGTTCCGATGGCATGGAGACATATGTTGTATGATCAGTAACCTTGGACCACCGATTTAGTTTGTTACACTAAGTTGTGCAGAACATGCATGGGAAGATTTACATGAGTTCCTACGCATATCAAACAACAACAAAACCAACATAGATTTATTAACACCTGGAAAACTTTGTTCTCTAGATCCAGTTAATATGTCAAGATATTTCCATCATCGTTTCATTGCTATGCTACACTTTATTTGCAATAAAACTGTTCCTCCCCTTGGAGAAGTGCAACACTTCTTTTGGAGAAAAGAATACTAAGCGAGAGGAGCACCACATATTCACATGCTTTTATGGGTCAAAGGTGCACCTAAATTTGGTCACGACACTGATGCCACTGTTTTAAAGTTCATCCAAAAATATGTCACTTGTGAAATCCCTTCACAACAGACACATAGTGACCTGCATGGGCAGATTTCACAATTTCAAAGACACACATGTGGCAAATATTGTCGTTGCAAATACAAAAACAAAGGGAAACACTATGTCATGATGCCTACCTCCAAGGAGCCAGGTCCGACCCAGCAACCCCAGAGGCAGGCATCATTCCCCCCAGGGAAGTTCCAGCGGGCCCAAGCTGGGGCCCTTTGGACGCAGTCCTGGCGCCTTAGGCGCCAGGCTCATGTTGGACCCCAGTCCTGGCGCCTTAGGCGCCAGGCTCATAAAGCTGAACATGTGTTCAAGTGTTTTTATGTGCACTTACCTGATGCAGACCATGCTGCTACATCCAGGCCCTCTTAAGGCCTGAATGGGACTACTTTACCTGTGGGACTACTTTCCACCCGGGTGTGGTCGGGGAAGGATACATACCTGCTTCGCGTTGTTCGGCACCTAGCAGCTGGACGCTCACCGTGTCTGCTCCTGCTTCTGGACTTCAGCCACGCCTGTCAGCATCCTGGGACACCTGCAAAGGGGGATAAGAAGAGAATTGGAGAGGAAGAAGGCCTTACCTGCTAAACCTGCACCACGGAGACATCTCACCGACGATCCTGAAAAGGAAGACATCATTTTTAAAAGCATTTCGCTCCGATCGCTGCAGCGCTGCATTTCACTCACCTTTCTTGGGCGCCTCCATCTTCAGCAGCGATCATCCGGATCCGCAGCCACTTCCCAGAGCCTAGAGAGAAAAAGACAAGAACACAAGGTGAGAGAAGGAAGGGAATAGGAAAAGCTCAGTTTCCTTCTAAGACTTGCCTGTTGGGTCATTCCCATTTCATTTCGGGTCTTGCTGCTTCCAGGCATTTTCCGGACCCCGGCCCCTATGGGGAAAAAAGACAAAGACATTAGATGAGCGAATGCAAAAACATTACCTGAGCGCTCATCTAGGACTTACCAGATCTTTACTGGAACTGCACTTTTCACTTCGGGTCGGCGCCATATCTCCAGCATTCCGAACCCCGGCCCCTATGGGGAAAAGACATCAACATTAGCGCTTTGTTGCAAGAAGTCTCCAAAGGAATCTTCTTTCATCACCTGAAAAAGACAATGAACATTATTATTAAAAGCTTGAACTTTTGAACTTGCAACAGAACTTTTACAGCGCCTTACCAGTATAATCAAGCTTACCTGAACTCCCATCCAACCTCAATCCAGTGAAGTAACTGGGTTCAACGCGCCCCTGCGTCTGAAGCAGGATGGAGAGCTCGTCCTTTCAGACCCTAAGGTGAGACTTCACGGGGGATCGTGGAAGGGTATCGAGGAGGGTTGGAAGGAAGTGGGAGGCTCGAGCATTATTCCGCCAGATTGTAATACTCCCTTTTCACGTACAGGAGGATATTCCTGCGAGCCAGATTAGCCAGAGTAGAGGGGCCCGTCCTATCCATCTTCAGAGCCCTGCGCTTCACCATTGAAGAGGCATCAGCACTCGAAACCAGGCCAGCGCCTCCGTGGGAATCAGGTGAGCATGACAGAACGCGAAGCCTACCCACAATTTCCCACCCGGGCGCTATGGAGACTTCCGAGACTGACCAGCTGGCCCAGCTTTTGGGGGAGTTACGGGCAGAGGTGCACTCAGCCCGCCAGGAGACTAACGCTCTCAAAAGAGAACTGATCCTATCCAAGGAAAGAACAGATGACCTGGCCAAAAGGTTATTGCAGGCCCAGGCAGGGCACATTCCTTTACCGAATTACGGTGGTACTTCCACATCAATGAATAACCCGGTACAAATCAATCTACCTGGACACATGCCTTTGGCCCCGCCTGAACGTTTTGCAGGGGATCCCAAGAAATATGCCGTCTTTATGAACCAATGTCGTTTACACTTTCTATGCAGACCCGGGGCCTTCCCTAACGACCCGACCAAGGTAGCCTTTATACTATCTTACCTCAGTGGCAGTGCTGCCGATTGGTCTATTCCATTGGTAAATCAGGATGATCCCATTCTCCAGGATTTTCAGAGCTTCCTGGCCAGCATGGAAAGATTGTTTGCCCGACACTCTCAAGGACAGGCCCTTGATAACGAACTGCTATCCTTACGACAAGGTAATCAGGATCTCCTGTCCTAAATTGCCACCTTTAATAGACTGGTTGTGGAAACTGGATGGCCAGAAAATAAAAGGATCACATTGTTTCATCGAGGCCTGCGTGGAGAGCTTAAAGATGTTCTAGCTCAGATAGTAAATCCACCCCAGGTCTGCGCAGACTACATAGACTTTGTGGTTCAACTTGATCACAGACTTCAAAATAGAAAAGCAGATCGGTTCAAGTACGAAACTCGAGTACCGATCAAAACCCACGCTAACTCCAAGAGCGCCGATGTATCCGAACCTATGCAAATCGGCGGTGTTAAAGGACCATTAACGCAGAAGGAACGAGAGAGAAGGCGGCAAATGCAACTTTGTCTGTATTGCGGGGCTTCCGGTCACTTTCTTCGAAATTGTCCGGTTAAACCACCTAAGAAGGTGGTTGGAGCCACTGATAACAATTTATTGACACCTGATTCGGGAAACGACCTAGCCCGACAAGCGTAGGGGTCCGCTTGCCGAGCTTGAAAACAAACTCTTTGACCTCGCATTTTGTCATGCCAATGGTGCTCGTGGACCCAAAACAGCCTCAGCAGTTGCATGCTATAAAAGCATACATCGACAGTGGAGCTATTGGAAATTACGTAGACCGTGAATTGGCTTCCGGGATTAAGCTCCCTCTCCGCCCGAAAGTAACCCAAGATGTCATTACTACAGTAGATGGAACCGAAATAGCCTCAGGGCCTGTAACGCATTCCACTGTTGAATTGACACTGGTGGGTCAGGATGGACATCGGGAAGCAATCGTGTTTGATGTGATCAAGGCCCCACAATTTCAAGTAATTCTTGGAATTCCTTGGTTAGAAACACATAATCCAAGAATAGACTGGCGAGCAAAGAAAATAAGTTTTCCTGATTGTGAACCAACTTGTTATCCAAGAAATCCAGCTATGGGTTTAGCCTCAGCGACTTCCACCTCTGTACAGCTACCGTCAGAATACCAAGAATTCCAAGACGTTTTTCAGAAAGAACAGGCTAACACGTTACCTCCCCATCGATCTTATGATTGCCAAATCGATCTGGTACCCAATGCTCAACTACCTTGTAGTAGGATTTATGCTCTTACGGAACCTGAGAACCTGCATTTGCGTCAGTATTTAGATCAGTACCTAGCCAATGGTTTTATTCGCCCATCCAAGTCTCCTGTCTCTTCAGCTTTGTTCTTCGTGCCGAAAAAAGAGGGCGACCTTAGAACATGTATAGACTATCGCGCCCTAAACCAAATAACAATTAAGAATCGTTATCCTCTGCCCCTGATCCCTGAGCTTATCGACCAGGTGAAAGACGCTAGTGTGTACACCAAGTTAGATCTCCGAGGAGCTTATCACCTGGTGCGTATAAAAGAAGGCGACGAATGGAAGACTGCATTCCGCACCAAATTTGGGCTCTTCGAATATCAGGTGATGCCCTTCGGTTTGTGCAATGCACCTGCCGCCTTTCAGTACTTTATGAATGATGTTTTTCGGGAACTTATTGATGTCTGTGTCATTGTTTATATTGACGACATCCTGGTGTACTCTTCTTCAGAAGCCGATCACAGAAAACATGTTAGGGCAGTTCTTGAGAAATTGCGCCAGCACAAACTATTTGCCAAGCTCGAAAAATGCGTTTTTCATACCACAGAAGTTGAGTTTCTCGGATTCATCCTGACACCTCAAGGAGTCCGAATGGACTCGCGAAAGGTGGACGCCATCCTCAAATGGCCATCTCCTAGCTCGGTGAAGGGAGTTCAGAGCATGCTTGGCTTTGCCAATTTCTATCGAAGATTCATCCCGGAATTTTTCCAAACAGTCCAACCCATCACAGCTCTCCTAAAGAAAAATAAACGCTTCGAATGGACTCTTGAGGCCAAACAAGCCTTTCAGGACCTGAAAACCAAATTCACCTCTGCACCTGTATTGAGGCACCCACACCCAGATCTCCCTTACATTGTGGAAACCAACGCATCCAGTTCGGCCATGGGAGCTGTCCTGTCGCAAAGAGACCCAGAAACTAACCAACTACACCCTGTGGCCTTTTGGTCCAGAAAATTCTCTCCTCTTGAATTCAGCTACGCAATTACCGACAAAGAGTTACTGGCTATTAAATCTGCTTTCAAGGCTTGGCGTCACTACCTTCTCGGGGAAAGACACACCATCACCGTAATTACGGACCACAGAAATTTGCAGTATTTAAAGACGGCTAGAGCTCAATCTTCACGACAACTCCGATGGGCTCTATTCTTTGCGGAATTTGATTTTGTAATTACCTATCGCCCTGGCTGCAAGAATGGTAAAGCAGACGCCTTATCCCGGATTGGCATGGAAGAACCCAATTCGAGTTTAGAACCTGTGCCAATCATACCTGAACAAAGAATCTTAGGCTTAACTTCATTGCAAACTATTGAGGATATCCAAAAGCAAGTAAAACAACTTCTAGACTCTTCAGCCTTACTGGAATGGAGTCAAAAGGGTCCTCATTACACCGTTAAGGATGATTTACCCTACTTCCAGGAGCGGTTGTTTCTGCCAAGTAAAGAATTGCAGGAACTTGTTATTGCCCATCATCATGAATCATTAATGGAAGAACACCCTGGTATCGCTAAAACGGAGGAAAAAATCAAACGCCACTTCTGGTGGCCTTCTTGGAGAAAAGACATAAAGTCTTTTGTGTTGTCTTGCGGAATTTGCACCCAAAACAAGGGTCAAAAGAGAAGGCCAGCCGGCCTACTTCAACCCTTGGATATTCCACCGGCACCATGGCACACCTTGTCAATGGACTTTATAACTGACCTGCCTCCTTGTGGTGGTTACAACACTATCCTTGTAATTGTGGATCTATTCTCCAAAATGGCCCACTTTATCCCTTTAAAAGGGTTGCCTTCAGCTTCCACCTTGGCCAAGGAATTTCTGGAGAATATAGTTCGCATACATGGTTTCCCTTCCATATTAGTCTCGGATCGTGGAAGTCAATTTATCTCCCATTTTTGGAAGAAGTGTTGTCAACTAGCACAAATAGATGTGCGGTTATCCACCAGCCTCCACCCCCAGACCGACGGACAAACCGAGCGAACCAATCAGACTCTCGAGCAATGTCTTCGGTGCATGTTACACCAATCCGAGTTGAATTGGAAAGACATCCTTTGGATCGCAGAATATGCATACAACAATTCAGTGCATTCTGGAACCGGACAAACTCCTTTTTATACTTTGTATGGTCACCATCCTCAGATCTCTGACCTAGATCCACCTCTGACCCTGGAAATGCCCGCAGTAAATCATCTGCATTCCACAATAACCCGAACCTTCAAAGAAGCTGCAACTCATTTACAGCAAGCCAAGAAAAAGTATAAAGAAAACGCTGATTTGCACCGAAGTAAAACTCCTCCTTACCAAGTAGGAGACCAGGTATGGCTAGCAACTAAACATTTACCCCTCAAGGGCCCGCGAACCTTCAATCCCAGATTCATAGGACCTTATCCCATCAAAGCTATAATCAACCCAGTGGCCTTTAAACTGGATTTACCGTCCAACATGCGTATTCATACAGTTTTTCATGCGTCACTTTTGAAGCCAGTACAACCAGGAACCCGACTGTCCAAGCCTCCAGACCCAGTTCAAATTGAAGGGGAATTAGAATTCGAAGTTAAAGACATTTTAGACTCCAAGGTGTTACAGTCGAAACTCTTCTATCTTGTTGACTGGAAGGGATATGGACCTCAGGAGAGATTGTGGGAGCCTAGTAACCATGTTCACGCACCTCGATTAATACAAAGGTTCCACCGGAGATTTCCGAACAAGCCTAAACCCCCGGAGGGAACAACTTTGGGAGGGGCCTTGAGGGGGGGTACTGTCATGATGTCTACCTCCAAGGAGCCAGGTCCGACCCAGCAACCCCAGAGGCAGGCATCATTCCCCCCAGGGAAGTTCCAGCGGGCCCAAGCTGGGGCCCTTTGGACGCAGTCCTTGCGCCTTAGGCGCCAGGCTCATGTTGGACCCCAGTCCTGGCGCCTTAGGCGCCAGGCTCATAAAGCTGAACATGTGTTCAAGTGTTTTTATGTGCACTTACCTGATGCAGACCATGCTGCTACATCCAGGCCCTTTTGAGGCCTGAATGGGACTACTTTACCTGTGGGACTACTTTCCACCCGGGTGTGGTCGGGGAAGGATACATACCTGATCGGTGGAAGGATACATACCTGGAACTTCTTCCAAAGCTATTTAAACCCCACCCGAACAGCCACACGTGCTTCGCGTTGTTCTGCACCTAGCAGCTGGACGCTCACCGTGTCTGCTCCTGCTTCTGGACTTCAGCCACGCCTGTCAGCATCCTGGGACACCTGCAAAGGGGGATAAGAAGAGAATTGGAGAGGAAGAAGGCCTTACCTGCTAAACCTGCACCACTGAGACATCTCACCGACGATCCTGAAAAGGAAGACATCATTTTTAAAAGCATTTCGCTCCGATCGCTGCAGCGCTGCATTTCACTCACCTTTCTTGGGCGCCTCCATCTTCAGCAGCGATCATCCGGATCCGCAGCCACTTCCCAGAGCCTAGAGAGAAAAAGACAAGAACACAAGGTGAGAGAAGGAAGGGAATAGGAAAAGCTCAGTTTCCTTCTAAGACTTGCCTGTTGGGTCATTCCCATTTCATTTCGGGTCTTGCTGCTTCCAGGCATTTTCCGGACCCCGGCCCCTATGGGGAAAAAAGACAAAGACATTAGATGAGCGAATGCAAAAACATTACTTGAGCGCTCATCTAGGACTTACCAGATCTTTACTGGAACTGCCCTTTTCACTTCGGGTCGGCGCCATATCTCCGGCATTCCGAACCCCGGCCCCTATGGGGAAAAGACATCAACATTAGCGCTTTGTTGCAAGAAGTCTCCAAAGGATCTTCTTTCATCACCTGAAAAAGACAATGAACATTATTATTAAAAGCTTGAACTTTTGAACTTGCAACAGAACTTTTACAGCGCCTTACCAGTATAATCAAGCTTACCTGAACTCCCATCCAACCTCAATCAAGTGAAGTAACTGGGTTCAACGCGCCCCTGCGTCAGAAGCAGGATGGAGAGCTCGTCCTTTCAGACCCTAAGGTGAGACTTCACGGGGGATCGTGGAAGGGTATCGAGGAGGGTTGGAAGGAAGTGGGAGGCTCGAGCATTATTCCGCCAGATTGTAATACTCCCTTTTCACGTACAGGAGGATATTCCTGCGAGCCAGATTAGCCAGAGTAGAGGGGCCCGTCCTATCCATCTTCAGAGCCCTGCGCTTCACCATTGAAGAGGCATCAGCACTCGAAACCAGGCCAGCGCCCCCGTGGGAATCAGGTGAGCGTGACAGACTACACCAAATGCTTTGGTTTCCCTAGACCAGTTTCCCTAGTGAACAACTTCATGTCTTCAGTTCGACATAGTGATAAAGGCAAATCACCTAAGAACACGTGTTACATAAAAAGAAGAGAAGAATCAAAATATATCAATAATTACAATGCAATCATTGCCCTCTTATGGAATGCAAACATAGATGTGCAGTACATTGCAGACAATTCCAATGCTGTTGCACGATATGTTACAGCCTACCTAAGAAAAGCAGAAAAAACAGAGCTTCAAGACCTCTGGGATGACCTATCATCAGACAAAACACTATCTCAGAAATTGTACAGCCTAGGCATAAAAATGCTCTCTCTTAGAAAATGTGGCGCATATGAAGCGGCAGATCGTTTAACCGGTACTGCTTTGTACGGATAATCAGACAACATAGTATGGCTAAGTCTTGGTCCTGCTAAATCTAGAATTCTGAAATCATATGAGGACATATAAACAATTGCCAGAAATGATCCCAACAGCCAAGACATTTTAAAAAACAATTTAATGGACACATACTATCCGAACAGGAGTAGCACTTTGGAAAGCATTGTCTATACCACATAGCTCAAAACTTTGCATACAAAAATAATATAAAACCCGATGAAAGCAAAGGCAGATATAGAGTCACAGATTGTGAAGGCAGCTTAGTGAAACTTACCAAACGAAGCTTAATTAATCATGTTAAATTGTCAGTAAAAACTCCTCAACAGAAAGAACTATATTACATATCTCTGCTACAACTTTTTAAACCATGGAGAAAAAAGGAAGAGATACTAGATAACTATGACTGCTATGAAGATGCTTTCAAAGCAAATGAAAGCGCTATCACCGATGTGAACTTTAGGCAGTACAAAACAATGTTGCACAATGAACAGCGACACGAAGAAGAACTTCAGGCCCAACTAGATAAGGACTCTTCCGACAGTAGTCAAACTTCTGTAACAGGAAGCCAAGAACCACTAGGACAGCCACTAATAGCAAATGAGGCAGAATTAGCTATGACAGAAGTAGAAAACACCATGTGTCACTTTCAAGAAGATATAGAAGACTTAACTGTACAACAAGCAAAACTTAACAAAGATCAGCACACCATTTTTGAAGACGTAACAAAACAGATTGCACATGGTGTACAACACGAAAATAAAGAATGTACCTGCCAAAATTACAAACCTATACTGCTGTACGTCAGTGGTGAAGCCGGGTCAGGAAAAACATTCTTAATCAAAATCATCAGCAAGCTCCTTCAACAATTGACAAACAACAAACTGTCAGCTGTTGTAACTGCCCCCACAGGTTTCGCTGCCTACAACATAGGCAGTGTCACTTTACACTGATTACTACTTCTTCCAGTAGAACACCAAAACAAATTAGACTATTACAAACTTTATGCATAAGCTGCAATGGAACTATGCACAGTATTAAAGCAAATGAAAATGCTACTAATAGATGAAGTGAGCATGGTCTCCAACCTAATGTTGGCTTTGATTCACCCCAGATTGCAAGAAGTACTTAAAACAAACTATGAAGAACTCTTTGCAGGGAAACACATTATCATTTTCGGAGATCTTCTACAATTGACACCAGTGAAAGGTGAACCTATTTTTAAAACCTTAGGACACAAATTCTGCCGTAAAACTGTTGGAAGCATAGGAAATGTGCAGCAATCTGCAGATCTCACTTATGCCAACATCCTAAAAAGTATTAGAGTTGGTGTACTATCTCAAGAAGCACAAGCAATATTGAAAAACCGGCACCTTCATGCACTTTATGGCGATAATGCATGTGCTACTGATGTTATGGAACAATTAGCACACAAAAATATCACTTGTATGGCCTTAATGCCAACTCTTGCAAGCTGTTTCAAATTCAATGAAACAATGTTAAATAAAGAAATGCAAACAATAATGGAAATGTGCGCCACAGACAAACTAGACGTACATGGTATGACACTACCCATGTGTGAGCAAGCCACAACAAGACTAAATAGCTTAGAAAATTCAATCTCCAACACAGCTGGGTTGGAATAAATATTAAAATTATCCTTAAATTGTAGAGTAATGCCTAAACGTAACCTTGATGTGGAGCAAGGGCTAGTTAATGGGGCACTGGGTGCAGTTGTTGGCTTTCAATCATACCCAGGTGACAACAACATTCAGTTTGTCAAGATTTGCTTTGACAAACTTTCTGAAATGAAAAGGATAGGGCGCTCAACTGCTCGATTCCTTCTCTTCAAAGACATGTATGTACATAGAGAAAAATTTTCTCTAACTCTTGCATATGCAGTCACCATTCATAAATCCCAAGGTCTAACCCTAGACAAAGCATTGATAGATATAGGAAACACAGTCTTTAAAGAAGGCATGAGCTACGTAGCACTATCACGCTTACGTACACTTGACGGTCTATTTCTAATCAACTTTGAGGCAACTAAAGTGAACGCTGATATTACTGCATTTTAAAATGCTATAGAGTGTGTTCACTGTACACCCCGCATCTGAAAAAATATCCTGGTCCAGAAAAAGTAAAACGTGGTAAAAGAAAACTAATTCAAACAGAAATGCAAAAGAATCTGACAGCAAATCCTTCAAAGAAAACAAAAGAAGCTAAAGGTTCATCATTTACCACAAGCAAAGAAGAACCTATTAGGGAAAGTAAACCAGGTACTTCTACAAAGAAGGAACAGAAACTCCGGAAAAAAGCACTCAGATACAGAACTAGCTGGTCCATTCAAATTTTCAAATGAAACTGGTGTAAATTGCTATGCAAATGTGAGCAATGAATATTCTATTTCAGTTGCCACCAATTGTTAACAATATTTACTTACACAGTACATACCAATTGTGTTTGCATATTTTTTTTATTTTTTAATTAAATTTTAAACAAACAATAAAAACCAAACAAACAGTGCATGTTCAACAGTTTCATTACACTTTTTAAATTCCCTAACCACTACTCCCACTACCCCACTCCCCTTGCGAGTCTATCACCTTGATTAATCAGATTCCACACCCTGTGGTTCGGTCTCTTCCTCAACAGGTTCAGTCGGGTCATCTAATGACCCAAACAATCCGGCTATCAGTGATTTCCAGGCCATCAGGGACTCATTCTCCTCCTCCCCTCCATTGCTGCACGCCTCTTGCCATGCTATGGTTTCGGCTTCTGCCCATTTTTGCAAGTCCTTCCACCACACCTCTATCCTCGGCACATGGCATAACTTCCATCCCATGGCAATTCTTCGCTTTGCAAGCACATAAGCCAGGTCCCTTAGTTTGCTTACATGCCTGAGTTTCCGTGGTCTGGGGAACCCCCCCGGCAGGCAGGCCCATACCGTGTCCACTACTATCTTGATCTCTCTTCCTTCTAGTTTCTCTTTTACACCCCTCCAGAACCTTCTCTGTGATCGGGCAAGACCAAAACATATGCACCATGCCTGCCTTCTCTTCGTCGCACTTGGGGCATGCTTGTCGACCTGCATTCTCAAACCTCGATATCCTCCAAGGCGTCATATAAGCCCTGTGTGTTATGTAGAGCTGTATCTGTTTCAGTCTCGTGTTTCTAGACACCTTCTTATGATACCTTTGCACCCGTTCCCACATCCCACCTCCCATTTGGCCCCCAACCTCCGTTTCCCAGTCCAATCTCAGCTGCGTGACCTCCTTCCCCAGTTTAGACATCAACATCTCGTACAGTCTGGAGAACTCATGGCCCCCCTCAGCTATATCATATATAACATCTATGGTGGCGTCCAGTTCTTCCTCCAACACAGTTTCGGGCCACATTCTCTTAATCCTCTGTACCATTCTGTGGTACGTGATGTACTGGCCTTCGTGCAACCTGGCCTCCTCCCGCAGCCCATCAAAGGTAACACAAGAGCCCCCCTGCCAAATATCCCCCATCGTTGCCACCCCAGCCGGCTCCCAGTGGGTCCGGAGTATCAGTCGCAGCTGAGTGCCTGCCCCTGTTAATACCACCAATGGCATCTGCGGCGAGCATGGGGACGGGTTCCCCATCAATTGGCATCCCCTGCGCCACACCTTCCACCCCAGCAGCATCATTTTAGGGCGCCCCACCACCTCCGCCCTGGGTGCCTACATAACTTCTTTCAAATAAAAGGGTGCACAATCCCGCCCAAACAGCCTAAATTCGGAGGTCTCTTCATCAGATAGCCATTTGGCCACATATTACAACTGGCTCGCCACATAGTACGCCTCGTAATTGGGCAACTTTATACCCCCTTTGTCATGGAAGTTCTGGAGCTTCCATAACGCCACTCTGTTTCGCGTGCCATGCCACAGAAAGTCCCTGCACATGCTATTCAGTTTGGCAAAAAACCCTTTAGGATTCAGATACGGAATATTCCCGAAGTAATGTAGGAGCCTTGGCAGGACCACCATCTTTAGCATCGCACCCCGCCCCATCATCGCCAAAGGCAGCTTTGCCCAAAACCGCATGCATTTCTCAATTTTTTGGATTGCCACCTCTGTATTACACCTATGCTCCTCCCCCACGGTGTGATATATATATATATATATCCCCAGGTACCGAAAAGTACTAACTGCCCACGGTACCTGTAAGACCGGTAACCTCTCCGCTGGAACCCCTGTATACCCCCTCAACGGGAACAGACTGGACTTCTGGGGGTTCACCGCTATGCCTGATAGCATAGCGTATCTCCCAAGCACTTCCAAAATGTACTGGAGGTTCTCCTCCGGATACCGCACATACAGCAACATGTCGTCCGCATATAGGGAGACCAAGTGCTGCTCCCCGTTCACCTCGATGCCTATGGTGTCATACTGCTGCCTCAAGTAGATCGCGAGAGGCTCCAGGGTCAAAATGTAGAGCATTGGGGACCACGGGCATCCTTGTCTAGTACCCCTACTAAGCTGCCACCTCTCTGATATCACAGATCCCGTCTTTACTCTGGCCAGCGGTTCGCTATACAAAATCTCCGCCCATCTTACATAGCCAGGCCTTAACCCATAGTGTTTCAGGGCCGCCAGCAGCCACGGCCACTTGACGGTGTCGAAGGCCTTGATCGCATCCAGGGACACGATTGCCATTTCCTCCTCACTTCCACCGCCAAACTCAATGATCCTCTGAAGTCGCCTATGATTGTTGGTGATGTTTCTATGGGGGACATAGCCCGTTTGATCTGGATGTATTAACTTACCAATGACCTTTTTCAGTCTATTCGCCAAGACCGCAGTTAATATCTTGCCGTCTTGGTTCAACATTGACACAGGTCCGAAGGAACCACAGCTGCGCCCTGGTTTATTTGGTTTAGGGAGAGGCACTATAATAGCCTCTCTCAGTGACTCCGGCAGGCGGCCCGTCTCGAACGCCTCATTTATCATCTCTAGCAGCGGGGGGAGGACCTCTTCTATATATACCTTGTAAAATTCATTTGGGAGCCCGTCTGTCCCTGGGGTCTTACTAGTAGGCAACTGCCTCACCACCTCCCCCAGTTCTTCCAGGGTAATGGGGGAGTCCAATTCCTCTCTTTCCTCCTCATTTATCTTGGGCAGCCCCATATCCTCAAGCGTTTATTCTATCATTGCCCGGCTACTTTCCCCGTCTTCCCCGTATAGCACTTTATAATAATCCACAAACGCTTGATTAACCCCCTCCTGGGTGTCCTCTACGCTACCATCTTCCCTCTCTATAGTTCTGATTGTGGCTCTAGGGGTCTCGCTCTTATATAACCACGCCAAAAGTCTCCCCGGTTTGTCACCTCCCGCATGCTGTCTCTCTATGTACCTTTTGTAGTTAAGGTTGCACAACCTCTCCCAGTAATCCGCACATTTTTGCTGCAGCTTAAGTATCAAATCTAGTTTCTCTGCTGTATCGTCGCCGGCTTTTAAGGCCTCTTCCAATTTTGCTTCCGTCTACCTCAGTTCTGTTGAAACCCCACCCTGTAGGCCCTTGGATTTCGCCATGGCCGCCCCCTTCATAACCACTTTAAAGGCCTCCCATAGTGTCCCCGCCGAGTCCACACTCCCAGTATTGGTTTCAAAATAATTTACTATCTCCTCCCGTAAATCTTCTCTAAAGAAGGGGTCTCTCAATGCCTCTGCCCGTAGGTGCCATGTCGGGATCCTCGCCCTCGGGGGGCAATATTGCCACACAAGAATCAGGGGCGAGTGGTCCGAGAGGACCCTGGCCCTGTACTCTATGTGCACAATTTCCGCTATCATTTCTGGTGATGCGAAGACATAGTCCAGCCTTGTTGATAACTGCTGTGGGGCCGAGTAATGCGAATATTGCCTTTCCCCAGGGTGCCACACTCTCCATGCATCTTCCAACCCAAAGTCATCAAGCAGTGTCTGTAGCGCCCTAGCTGCAGGGGCCCGTCTATCCAATTTCCTGTCCGATCTATCCACCCTCGGGTTCAATACACAGTTGAAGTCCCCTCCCCAGATCACCGCGCTTCCCACACACACGCTCAGGTTCGCACTCAGTGTCCTAATGTACGCCGCCGTGTTCTGGTTCGGGGCGTACGTGTTAACAATACTTATCTCCCTATTCTCTACCAATCCCCTCAACATAACCATCCTCCCGTCTGTCTCGGCCACCACTTGCAACCGCTGAAACAGGACATGTGGCGCCACCCATATAAGTACTCCTCTTGCGTAGGCCGAGTACGAAGAGCCCACCAGCACCCCCTTCCGCTTTCCCGCAATCGTGTCCATCTTTTCACATGTAAGGTGGGTTTCCTGTAGCAATGCAATATCTATTTTCTTCCTGCGCAGATACAGCATAACCTTGTTCCTTTTTAAATAGCTATTAAGCCCCCGCACATTCCATGTGAGTATTTTAAGGTCCCCCATGGCCCGGTATGATCCCATTCCCTCCCCCCCAGGTGCAGTGTAACCTTGAGTTCCATTCCAATCTATATAGGCTTGCATCCCCTTCTAAAACCCCGTTAACCAAAAACACACCAAACTTCCCACTCCCTCTCCCCCCGCCTCCCAACCCTTCCCCAACACTCCCCCCCAACTGTTGCCCAGCTCCATCCCTGGATCTCAGGCTCCCCCGCATCTAGCTTTCCAGCTTTCACCTGTACTCGAAGCTCCACAGGGTGAGGCCGCCCTAGTGGCCAACCTACTATAACTACAACTACAATTCGGGGAGTAGGGTGCTACCGCCCTGACACTCCAATAGCACATCAAAGAACTACACATTGCTATACAGTTTAAATATATGTAACCACCACTATATTCAAGTCCACCAAGTCTCTCACAATCTGCAATAGGTTATCGGATATCAGCCTCCTACAGCCAGGCCCATCGTTCTCAGCTTTCGCCTAATTTGTTCGAATGCCGCCATAGCAAAATGCATACCGTGTCTGAGTCACTTTTCACATCCATTTTGTGTCTCCTCCGTGTCTTGATCCGGGCAGCCCTGCAGATCCAACCACGTTGTCGCTTCTTCCGGAGTGTCAAAAAAGTGCATTTTGCCTTTATACACAACCTTCAATTTTGCGGGGTACAGCAGCATATATTTTATCCCAGCCGCCCGCAGCCTCCTTTTGATGGTTACATAGCTGTACCGCTGCCTCTGAACCAGCATAGTGTAATCCGGGTATACCGTGATAGTGCTCGAGGCCCTCTCGATTGTTCCGCCTTTCCGAAAATACTCCAATATTTTTTCCCGGTCTTTATAGTTCAGTATCTTGCCAATTATCGCTCGTGGAGGGGCCCCCGGTCTCGGCTTCCGTATGAGGGCTCTATGTGCACTCTCGACCACAAATCCTTGCGAGAGTGTACCAGCCCCGATTCCTTGTAGGAGTAAGTTCTCGATATAATTAGTCGGGTCCTGGCCCTCCTCGCCTTCCGGAAGACCCACCACTCGAATGTTGTTTCTCCTCGCTCTCCCTTCTGCTTCTTCTGCTCGAGACTCCAAGTTGGCCACCTGTTGCTTGAGGACATGGATCTCTTTTGTATTGTTGGCACCGGTGTCCGTATTAGTTTTCACCACGCCCTCCAGGCTGCTTGTGCGTTCCGCCAGTCCCCTGACATCCTGTCTCAGCAGGGAGACTTCGATGCCCACTGCTTCAATTTTAGCCTCCAGGGAAGTGCGTAGGTCCATCATCGCAACCCCCCAAGATTCCTTCAGCTCCGTAATGGCTTCCAAAATCTGATGATTATCAGCCACTGTCGCGCCCTCAGCCTGTGCCATCGGGCCTTTGGTTGAGGTGGCCGCAGGAGACAGTTGTGCTTTCGCAAAAATGTCCATTGTGGGTTGTTTGGTCTTGTTCTTGCCCACGGCCCCTCGCGCCGCCATTTTCTGGTTACTGTTGGGTCTCCCTAACACGATTCAGTGACCAAGTGTCTCCCCAGCCGCAATTTCTGCTCTTTACCAACTGTTGCTGTGGTCTCCAGGCAGTCGCAACCTCCACCTCCTCTCGCCACTGCTAGTTCAATGCCAAGCGAGCGCTTCTCGTGCTGGTCGTGGTGCGGCCTGCATTTTCACACCTCTGCTGCCCTCGGGCCCCTGCCGTCCGGGCCAGCGCCCAAGCCTCCACGACTCCAGACCTACGGCCCCCGGGGGTTTTTGTATTCCGCCTTTACCTCGCCATTGTCGTTCTTTCCCCGTGGCCGCCGCCTCTATTTGTCCTCTTCGGGTACCCTGGTTTCGTTTCTTTTGTTGTCGGCCATCTTGTGTGACAATGGACCGAGCCGCCGCCGTCGTTCATCGAGCAATTCCTCCAGACTCCCGCTTACGATTTTTCTCAATCTTTATACAATGAGCGAAACATCCATTCCCATGCATGTGTGATTGATTCTGGAACCAGTGGCGCACTTTTAAAGGTAGTTTGTACGGATCATCTGTCGGATCCTCCGGAGCTCCATGGGAAGCACGTCCTACTACATGGCTGCTCAAGCCACGCCTATGTTAGTCCTTCATAGAAATGCAACAAACAATCCTGACAACACGTACAGTGTTCACGGAATAAGACAAGAATTGGACTAGTATATTGGAATGGTGAGATTCACTATAAACTCACAAGAAGATCCACAAGAATTTCTAATGTACTTACTACAAGTACTGGAAAACAAAAGCATACCTATAAATGAAATCTTCCAGATTTCATACATGTGGAAACATACATGCACTCTCTGTAGCAATGTGATACAGGAACAAATCCCAAATGAGCGATTTGTGTATGTACCCATACCTAATTGTGAATCCATTCCATTTCAGCAACTTGTACAGAATGCAAACCATGGCAGATTATGTACTATGTGCAATTCAGACAATCGCTCCACCTTACTGATACAAACACATAGTAACTACATAATACTCATGCTGCTACATTATAATGCAGATGGTACCAAAAACAACTACAAGCTGACTGGATTCACACACGGTCAAGTGTCACTTGGAAAGAAAACCTTTACAACAGTAGGTATAATCTACCATGCAGGAGCTACAACCAATGCAGATCACTACACTGAATACATTAAAAAGAAATGTGGATGGGTGGAATGTAATGATAGCACCATTACTCTAAAGCAGAGATTGCCAGCTAATCTTACAAATGCGTACTTAATCTTATTAAAGCCAAAATTTAATAACTAATGTGTACTTCAACATTACCAAAAAATGAAGTGAAAGACTCCAAACAGTTAGAATACGCCAACAGGTATCTATCTAACTGTCCAAGAGTGCATAACAACGACACAGATAAATGAATACCACAGAACCGTAACAACAAATGCACAGTTAGAATACGCCAACAGGTATATAACTGTTGTTAAAAATCGGTAACAAACATAACATTAATCAGAAAGAACAAGGAAACACTCAAAGAAAACAAAGAAATAGTTTGTAGCATAGCAAATAGAGGTTTTTTTTTAAACCGACAAGGATTTTTTTCCCCCAGACCCAAGGATTTGAAAAACAAACACAGAAACTGAGCAAAATGCACAGTACACTGGTTTGTAAACTAAATATGAGAGTAAAAAAAAAGCTAAACTGTCTATTATACAATGTAATAAGTCTTCATAAAATGCAAACACTAACATGCTTTTTTCTTTTATCACAGAAATTAAAAAAGGATAGTTCCGCCAATTACTAAAGTCATGTAAGACATATATGGATTCTGAACAAATTAAACAGTAAGTATAATTACAGTCATTTCATACATATACAAATCTACACGTCTAATCTATGGCAGTAATGTGGTGCAGTGGCTGTAGGCTGGGCCTAGCATCTTCGATGTATAACCTACCACCTACACCCTACGGCCAAGCAACCAAGACTATAGGTCCTACCCACAACCATCGCTGCATATCAAAACCATGGTGCTTCTAATTTGACTACTTATAAGTTTAGTCTTGGGTGCATGGTCTGCAGCCATGCAGCCAAGACACTAGAACGTGCACACAACCACGGCACCACACCACACCCATGTTCACTTATAACCTCACTGCTTTTGACTTCAGTATTGGGTGCATGGCCTTTGGCCATGCACCCAAGACTCTGGGTCCTGGCCAGAACCACCACAGCATATCGCAACCATTGTGGCTTGTAATTTCACTACGTATAAAGTTTGTTTTGGGAGCATGGCCTTCGTGTACCTATACCTGTGATATGCTGCAGTAGTTGTGGCCACAGGCTACAGACTTGGGTGTAAGGCCATAGATTATTCAATGTATGGGTATGTAGTATATAAAATCCATAGTGGCTTACAACTGCAGTGCTTATAATTTTGTTCTTGGGTGCAAGACTCTACGTCCTGGCCACAACTACCACACCATATCACACCCATTGTGGTTTGTAACTACAATATGTATAAATGTGCAAAGAAAAAATGGCCTACAGCCTATGGCCATGCACCCAAGACTCTAGGCCCTGGCCACAACCACCACAGCATTGTATAGTGATGGTTGCTTGTAAATCAGTAGCACACCCATAGAACGAAACATTGTAACTGTAGCATGTACTCAATTTGTACCCAAGACTCTAGGCCCTGCCCACACCTACCCTGAGAGATGTGCGATACTACGGGTGTATCTATAGGTGTGGTATGTTGCAGTGGATGTGGCGAGAGTATAGGCTCTTAGCTGTATGTCCATACATATTGCAATGTATGGGTGTGCAGTATCTTATTACTCTAGTGCATACAACTTTGTTCTTGGGTGCATGGCCTTTGGCTATGCACCCAAGTCTGTACACACTCTCCACAACCATCCGACCCATAAGCAACACTACAGGTATATCCATTGCTGTGACATGCTGCAGTGGTTGTGGCCAGGGCCTAGAGTCTTGGAAGTATGGCCTACGGCCTACCGCCTACGGCCATGCACCCAAGACTCTAGGCCCTGGCCACCACCACCGCAACATATTACACCCATGGTCGCTTATACATTAGTAACACACCCATTATAACTGTAGCATGTACTCAATTTCTACCCAGGACTCTAGGCCCTGCCCACACCTACCAGATACATAATCGAATGTATGGGTGTGATGTATGAATGTGATATCCTGCAGTACTTGTGGGCAGGGTCTACGCTCTTCGTGTATGGCCTACAGCCTACGGCCATGCATCCAAGACTCTAGGCCCTGGCCACAACCACCGCAGCATGTCACACCCATGGCGGCGTACTAATCAATAGCACACCCATAGGAAAAAATAATGTAATAACGACATGTACTCAATTTCAATGTTCGCTAACACCACGCGTGTCCTTAGAACAGTTTCAAGGTGCCTGTGCACAGCACGGACTGAAATACTACCCTTATTTGACCCCTCATTTTCTGTATGTACAAACATCCCGAACAAGGCGGGCATAGAGAATACATCATTAACACCTACCACCTGAACAAATACAGTTTTTCACCCATCTCTCGCTGTCTGAATCTCCCCAAGCACTATGACACAGCAAAATAGTTTTCGAAATAGCATGTTGCCGCTGGTAGCCGCTGCGCTGTCAGCGGATCCAAGATGTCGGGCGCATCCAAACAATCTGACTCATAACAAGTCTCACTGCAGCCAATCGGCAGAGATGTCGTGTGTCGGCGGTCATGACGTCAGCCCCTTAGCCAATCGGTAGCTTGTCCGCGGAGCGAACATGGAAGTGTGACCGCGGAGCGGACATAGATATCACTAATTTTTTGAAACCTACTTTTTGGCCATTTTAAATAAAAGTACTGCACAGATTATCACCAAATTTACAAAAGCGTGCTTTCGGGACCAAGCCCTTGACCCTGCTGCAAATTTGGTGAAAATCCATCCAGCGGTTTGGCCTGTAGCCGTGCGCAAAGTTTGTCCTCCATTCAGTTTATGGGAAAAAAAGACGTTTTAGGACCCCCCCTATAATTTTTCCCCCCCTAGACGAATCCTCACCAAACTTTGCAAAATAATTCAGAGTGGCCCATATACTTGCAAAGTTTGGTGAGGATTCGTCCAGGGGGAGCAGAGTTATAGGCCGCCCAAAAAGTGCTCTTCCTGTGGAAACAGCAACTTAACCATAACTACACAGCCACTAGAGTGGCTGTGTAATGCATATCAGTGTATGAGCGGGCTGTCTTGCTCCCTTTTGAGACAGAATCTAGCTGTTCATTCTCTGTATACTCTTCACTGTGTGATCTTAAGCTGCTTCCTGGGACTCAATTCCTCTCACCTTCTGTCAATGAGCAGTTCCCTCTGCTTCTCTCTGTACACTTGGTGTCAGTTGTGCTCCTCCACACTTCAGGTTGACATTATGGTGCTACAGTGTGGGTTTTCGCCTCCTTGTCACGTGGCACGGCCGCTCCATGGGCTTCTCTGTGCTGTTGCAGCATCTCGCTGCTGGTGGCGAGGCTCTGCTGCCCGCTGTGAATACTGGGTTTAAATGACTGTCAGCATGCTTGACGCTCCCTCAAGCTCCACCTCCTTGCTCTACGGGTGCGAGCTCAGGACCCCTCCAGTCCTCCGAAATGCACTGCATGCCTTCCGCTGCACAGAGGCATAGACAGGGTAGGGCCTGATCGGGCAATACCCACCCAACATCTGTAAATGCTCACTCGGCAGCACCGTGTGGGCATTTACAGATGTTAATGTCACTGCAATGGGCCTAACTACAATATGCTTCTGCCCCACTTGTTAGACAACCCTGCCTACGCCTCTGCCGCTGCATCACTCTGGCAACTGAGAGCCTCAGACATGAGCCTGTGACCTCTCTGGTCCGCCGACCTACATTGTGGATCTTGCACTGAGGCACTCGGGTAACTCCGAGCATGAGCCGTGTGTAGTGGGTCCTTCGCTTTGTTGCCAATATTCTGTATGCACTCAGGGGTCTACCCTTCATGGGACTGGCTCACCCACATGACGCCTCACACATGGGAATAAGGCGTGCATACCAAGAGCCTAGGATCCACGTCTTTATTCTTTGTGCTCCAACCGAACCTAACTCCTACCCTTCCTCTTTGCGACTCTTTGCGACTCTCTCTCACTCTCTATTCTCCCCTCTGGCCCAACTCACTCTGCAGGGCACCCTCTGGATGTTCTAATCTCCTCAGACCTTCCCCTTTCTATTCATCTCTCCTGGAGTGATCACTTTCTCCTTTCTTCCCAGCTCACCCTTTCTACCCCTCAGGCCAAGCCAACTCCGTCATTGCCACCCACCTTCTCTGTCATCCAACCCATTAAACGTGTGTCAGTTCAGGCTTTCGCTTCCACTTTCTCACCCCCCCCCTCCCTTTGGCTGACTCACAACCTGATACAGCCCTTTCCATGCTCCACTCTGCTATATTTGATACTCTCAATGTTCTTGCCCCTGTCATGAGGATCCCCGTGAAGCCCAAAGCCAAGTGAAACTCCTGGTACGACTCAGACATTGTCACCCTTAAACACAAGTGCAGGGTAGCTGAGAGGAAATGGCGTGCTTCATGTACATCCTCTGACAAACTGGCCTGCCGCCTGCTCCAAAGGCAATACCGGATCTCTGTCCGCACTAAGAAGAGAGCTCACATCCAAGCCTGGGTCTCTGCGGCATCTAACAACTTGGCTGAACTCTTCAAAATCTGCAAGGAACTGGCCAATCCTGCTGCAGTCTCTACCTCTCCTATCCCTCCCGAGGCCTACGGCATGGCACTGGCTTCTCATCTTATCTTTAAAACTCAGGACATCCTGTCCTCTCTCTCCTCCTCTCCCCTTCCTCTCTCTACTCCCTGCTCTTCCTCTGGCCCTTCTTTGGCCACCTCTCCTCCCTCCTTCTCTGCCTTTCCCCTGTTCTCCCCAGACGAGGTTTCTAGACAAGTCTGATATATGAAAGTCTCATCAAAACAGGTTCATCCCTGTTCCTCCAAAAACACGAAGGACCACATTGACTGCCTTGCTCCTGCCCTGGCCGACTTCTGCAACCACTCCTTCATCCCCGGAGTCTTCCCTCCTGTAACGCTCACCTGGTTCCCACGGAGGCGCTGGTCTGGTCTGGGTTGCTGTGGCCTCTTCAAGCGTGATGCGCAGAATTTCGACCACCGATTGAACAGGACCCCCAAATCTTGCTTGTCGGGCCCGTAGGATTATCCTTCTGCAGATGAGAAAGGGGATTAACTGTCTGCCGAATAGTGTGCTTGCTCCCCCCTTGCCCCCTTCGTTCTTCTCTGATTCCTCCAAAACCCCCGGTTTAAGCTCACCTTATGGTTTGGAAGGATGAACTCTCCATCCTGCTTCTGGTGCAGGGGCGCGCGTTCGTCCAGTTACTTCACTGGTTTTCAGAATGGCGCTGGCAAATCCACTTGACTTTTCTGAGCGATACGCCGTAAGTATGAAGATGCAAAAGTTCAAGTGTGAGCCTCCTTTTATGTTGTCTTTTCTGTCCTTTATTTCAGGTGCAGAACAAAGGCGATGGGTTAAATCGCCGGTGGTAAAATCAGGTGAGTTAGTGATGAGGGCGACCTCTCTAAATGTCTTTATAATTCCCTATTAATGTCTTTTGTCCTTTCCCCATAGGGGCCGGGGGGCGGTACCTGCCAAAGATGCGCCGCCGACCCGAGATGTGGAATGGTTCACCAAGAAAAGCCGGTAAGTAATATGGCTGAAAAATTCGGCTTTCCTCTTGTGTTCCCTTGCTCACCTTTTGTCTCTTCTTCTCTCCCCTAGGTGCAGAGATGTGGCCACCGGTGCTGAGAGCCGCGATGGAGCCGGGCGGCGTCTCGGGAATAGGTGAGTGAAGCGCGGCGCTGCAGCGAGCAACGCGGTGCTTTTAAATGGAAGTCTTCCTTCAGGAATGCTGGCGTGAAGATTCCGGATGCAGGTAAGAAGGTTGAATAAGTTCTGGTTTTCACCTTTCTCTTCTCTTATTCCCTTACAGGTGTTCCAGGTTCGAGGCGAGCGTGGCTGGAGTCCAGGTGCAGGAGCAGACACGGTGAGCGTTCAGCTGCTGGGATGCAGAACAACGCGAAGCACGCGTGGCTGTCCGAGCGTGGCTTAAATAGCTTTGGAAGAATTTCCAGTTGAGTATTCTTCCACAGCCCCACCCAAGTAACAAAATAGTTCCTTCAGAAAAATAGTCCCTCCTAAGCCTCATTTGGCTTGGTTCTTCATGCAGCATGGTCTGCATCAGGTGAGTGTGCAGCATGGTCTGCTTCAGGTAAGTGCACCAAACACTTCCCCTTATGAGCCTGGCGCCTATGGCGCCAGGACTGATGTCCAACATGAGCCTGGCGCCAACGGGGCCAGGACAGAGTCCAAAGAGCCCCTATAAAGGGCCGCTGGGCTTTTACCCGGGGGCGTGATGGCTGCTCCCGGGGGTGCTGGGCCTGGTGCTCCGGGGGGTAGGCATCATGACAGCACTCCCCCTGCAAGGCCCCTCCCAAGGTCTTTTCCCCAGGAGGTTTCGGTTTGTTCAGGAAATTCCGATGGAACCTTTTTACTAGCCGACGTGCATGTACGTGGTCGCTGGGTTCCCAAGATCTTTCCTGAGGCCCGCACCCCTTCCAATCAATTAGATAGAAAAGTTTTGATTTTGAGATCTTAGAGTCCAAAATGTTCTTCACTTCGAATTCAGGCTCCCCATCTATCTGGACTGGTTCTGGAGGCTTTATTAATCTGGTTCCTGGTTGCACTGGTTTCAAAAGCGACACATGAAAAACGGGGTGAATCCGCATGTTAGCTGGTAGATCTAGCTTGACTGCCACTGGGTTAATTATAGCTTTGATCGAGTAAGGGCCTAAATACCTTGGATTAAAAGTCCGAGGTCCCTTGAGCGATAAGTGTTTGGTAGCCAACCATACTTGATCCCCTATTTGGTATGGAGGCGCCTCCTTTCGATGCAGATCCGCATTCTTTTTGTATTTCCCTTTCGCATGTTGTAAGTGTGCAGTAGCATCCTTGATGGCTTGAGTAATCGTAGAATGCAAATGGTCCACTGCGGGCATTTCGAGGCTCAAAGGTGAGTCCAAGTCTGAAGTACGAGGGTGATGTCCATATAGGGTATAAAAGGGGCTCTGACCAGTTCCAGAGTGTATCGAGTTATTGTATGCATATTCAGCCACCCATAAAATATCCTTCCAATTACCCTCCGATTGGTGCAACATACATCGTAGATATTGTTCAAGGGTCTGGTTCGTTCTCTCCGTTTGACCATCGGTCTGTGGGTGGTGGCTGGTTGAGAGTCTTACGTCGATTTGTGCAGGTTGACAACACTTTTTCCAAAATAGAGAAATAAACTAGCTTCCCCGATCGGAGATTAGCATGGACGGGAATCCATGCAGACGGATGATATTTTCGAGGAATTCCTTGGCAAGAACAAAAGCTGAAGGTAATCCTTTCAACGGAATAAAATGGGCCATCTTGGAAAATAAATCCACCACAACCAGAATAGTATTGTATCCATTACAAGAGGGCAGGTCCGTGATAAAATCTAGTGACAAGGTGTGCCAAGGTGCTGGTGGAATGTCTAAGGGTTGAAGAAGACCGGCGGGTTTTGTTTTTTGACCTTTGTTTTGGGCGCAAACTCCACAGGACATCACGAAAGATTTAATATCCTTTCGCCAGGACGGCCACCAGAATTGTTGTTTAATTTTTTCCTCTGTTTTGGCAATGCCAGGATGTCCTTCCATCAGAGTATCGTGATGACGGGAAATAACCAGTTCTTGCAATTCCTTTTCTGGCAAAAATAAACGTCCTTGGAAATAAGGTAAGCCATCGTTGATTGAAAAGGCAGATCCCCCCTTGATCCAATCCTGCAAGGCTGAAGAGTCCAGGAATAGTTTTACCCGTGCTTGAATGTCTTCAAGGGTTTGTAAAGTGGTTATCCCCAAGATTCTTTGTTCGGGAATTATCGGCACAGGTTCTGAGTTTGTGTCCATTTCTCCCATTCCAATTCGAGATAGCGCGTCTGCTTTGCCATTCTTACAGCCGGGACGGTAGGTGATTACAAAATCGAACTCAGCAAAGAATAAAGAATAAAGCTGTCGTGAAGGCTGAGCTTTGGCAGTTTTTAAATATTGTAAATGTCGGTGATCAGTGATCACGGTGATGGTATGCCTGGCGCCAAGAAGATAATGCCGCCAAGCCTTAAAGGTGGACTTAATGGCTAATAATTCCTTATTGGTGATTGCATAATTTATCTCCGGCGGCGAGAACTTTCTGGACCAAAATGCTACGGGGTGCAGTTGGTTGGTTTCGGGGTCTCTCTGAGACAGGACAGCTCCCATGGCTAAGCTGGATGCGTCGGTTTCGACTATATATGGGAGATCAGGATGCAGGTGTTTCAAAATAGGTGCGGACGTAAATTTAGCTTTTAATTCCTGAAAGGCCTGTTCAGCTTCCTCGGTCCATTCAAAACGTTTATTCTTCCACAAGAGTGCAGTGATGGGTTGCACCACCCGTGAAAATTCCGGGATAAACCTGCGATAATAATTGGCAAAACCAAGCATGCTTTGGACACCTTTCACCGAACTAGGTGATGGCCATTTGAGGATGGCATCCACTTTCCGTGAGTCCATTCGGACCCCTTTAGGTGTCAGGATGAATCCAAGAAACTCAACCTCGGTGGTATGGAAAACGCATTTTTCCAGCTTTGCAAACAGTTTGTGCTGGCGCAATTTCTCAAGGACGGCCCTGACATGTTTTCTGTGATCAGATTCCGAAGAGGAGTACACCAGAATGTCATCGATATACACGACAACACAGACAACAATGAGTTCCCGAAGGACATCATTCATGAAGAATTGGAAGGCAGCAGGCGCGTTGCACAACCCGAAAGGCATCACCTGGTACTCGAATAGTCCATATTTTGTACGGAAGGCCGTTTTCCATTCGTCGCCTTCTTTCACTCGTACCAGATGATAAGCCCCCCGGAGATCTAACTTGGTGTATATGCAAGCGTCCTTCACCTGGTCAAGGAGTTAAGGGATCAAAGGCAGAGGGTAACGATTTTTAACAGTTATCTGGTTCAATGCACGGTAATCGATACATGTTCTAAGGTCACCTTCTTTTTTTGGCACGAAGAACAAAGCCGAGGATGCCGGAGACTTTGACGGGCGAATGAAACCATTGGCTAGGTATTGGTCTAAATATTGTCTCAAATGCAGATTCTCCGGCTCAGTAAGGGCATAAATCCTGCTACAAGGGGGTTATGCACCGGGCACCAGATTGATTTGGCAATCGTAAGATCTGTGAGGAGGTAACGTGTTGGCCTGTTCCTTTTGGAAGTTGTCCTGAAAGTCTTGGTATTCCGGAGGTAGTTGCATGGAGACAGAGGTTACTGATGCTAGACTGATCTTCAAATTTTCTGGGTAGCAGGTTCATGCACACTCCGGAAAGGTTATTCTCTTCGCTCGCCAATCAATTCGAGGATTATGTGTCTCTAACCAAGGGATTCCGAGAATAACCTGAAACTGTGGAGCCTTGATTACATCAAACACAACTGCCTCCCGATGGCCGTCCGGACCTACAAGTGTCACCTCAGCTGTGGAATGTGTTACCGGTCCCGAGGCAATTTCGGTTCCATCAACTGTGGTGATGACATCTTTGCTGGTTTTAAGACGCAGGGGAAGGTTAATCCTGGAGACCAATTCATGATCCACCTAGTTTCCTATAGCCCCACTATCGATGTATGCCTTTATTGCATGCAACCGCTTAGGCTGTTCCGGATCTACGAGGACCATTGGCACAGTGAAATGCGAGGTCTGAGAGTTTGTTTTCAAGCTCGGCAAGCGGACCCCTACGCTTGTCAGGCGGGGTCGTTTCCCTATACAGAGGTTTCATGGATTTTATCAGCGGCTCCTACCACCTTCCTGGGCGGCCTTGCCAGGCAATCTCGTAGAAAGTGTCCAGAGGATCCACAATAAAGACATAAGTGCATCTGCCGTCTTATTTCACGTTCCTTTCGCGTTAAAGGTCCTTTATCTCCTCCCATTTGCATTGGCTCAGAGGCTTCAGCCCCCTTGAGGTTAGCGTGGGCATTGACTAACACCCGGGCCTCAAACTTGGACCGATCAGCTTTTCTGTTTTGCAGTCTGTGATCCAATTGGACCACTAAGTCTATATATTCTGAGCATTCTTGGGGCGGATTTACAACTTGGGCCAGGACATCTTTAAGTTCTCCGCGTATACCTAGATAAAATAACGTGATTCTTTTATCTTCTGGCCACCCAGTTTCCACAATTAGTCTATTAAAGGTTGCAATGTAGGAAAGGAGGTCTTGATTGCCCTGTCGCAGAGATAGAAGTTCGTCATCTAGAGCCTGCCCCTGGGAGTGACGAGCAAATAACCTTTCCATGCTTGCTTGAAATCCTTGAAAATCACGAAGAATCGGGTCATCTTGAGTTACCAGTGGAACTGACCAATCGGCAGCACTGCCGCTGAGATATGACAATACAAAGGCTACCTTGGTCTGGTCATTAGGGAAGGCCCCAGGTCTGCACAGGAAATGCAAACGACACTGATTCATGAATACGGCGAATCGTTTGGGGTTCCCAGCAAAGCGTTCGGGTGGGGCCAGCGGCATGTTTCCAGGTAGATTTATCTGCACCGGGTTACTGGAAAGCACAGGAGCGGGGTTCCCTCCGGAACCGGGTAAAGGGGTTTGTCCAGCTTGACCTTGCAAAAGCTGTCTAGCCAGGTCATCAGCTCTTTCCTTTGTTACAATCACTTCCCTCCTGAGAGCATTAGTCTCTTGACGAGCGGCGTGTACTTCGGCCGTAATTCCCCCAGTAGTTGGGCCAACTGGTCAGTCTCGGAAGTTTCCATAGCGCCTGGGTGGGAATTCGTAGGAAGGCTTCGCGTTCTGTAACGCTCACCTGGTTCCCACGGAGGCGCTGGTCTGGGTTGCTGTGGCCTCTTCAAGCGTGATGCGCAGAATTCGGACCACCGATTGAACAGGACCCCCAAATCTTGCTTGTCGGGCCCGTAGGATTATCCTTCTGCAGATGAGAAAGGGGATTAACTGTCTGCCGAATAGTGTGCTTGCTCCCCCCTTCCCCCCTTCGTTCTTCTCTGATTCCTCCAAAACCCCCGGTTTAAGCTCACCTTATGGTTTGGAAGGATGAACTCTCCATCCTGCTTCTGGTGCAGGGGCGCGCGTTCGTCCAGTTACTTCACTGGTTTTCAGAATGGCGCTGGCACATCCACTTGACTTTTCTGAGCGATACGCCGTAAGTATGAAGATGCAAAAGTTCAAGTGTGAGCCTCCTTTTATGTTGTCTTTTCTGTCCTTTATTTCAGGTGCAGAACAAAGGCGATGGGTTAAATCGCCAGTGGTAAAATCAGGTGAGTTAGTGATGAGGGTGACCCCTCTAAATGTCTTTATAATTCCCCAGTAATGTCTTTTGTCCTTTCCCCATAGGGGTCGGGGTGCGGTACCTGCCAAAGATGCGGCGCCGACCCGAGATGTGGAATGGTTCACCAAGAAAAGCCGGTAAGTAATATGGCTGAAAATGTCCTTTCCCCATAGGGGCTGGGGTGCAGTACCTGCCAAAGATGCGGCGCCGACCCGAGATGTGGAATGGTTCACCAAGAAAAGCCGGTAAGTAATATGGCTGAAAATTCGGCTTTCCTCTTGTGTTCCCTTGCTCACCTTTTGTCTCTTCTTCTCTCCCCTGGGTGCAGAGATGTGGCGACCGGTGCTGAGAGCCGCGATGGCGCCGGGCGGCGTCTCGGGAATAGGTGAGTGAAGCGCGGCGCTGCAGCGAGCAACGCGGTGCTTTTAAATGGATGTCTTCCTTCAGGAATGCTGGCGTGAAGATTCCGGATGCAGGTAAGAAGGTTGAATAAGTTCTGGTTTTCACCTTTCTCTTCCCTTATTCCCTTAAAGGTGTTCCAGGTTCGAGGCGAGCGTGGCTGGAGTCCAGGTGCAGGAGCAGACACGGTGAGCGTTCAGCTGCTGGGATGCAGAACAACGCGAAGCACGTGTGGCTGTCCGGGCGTGGCTTAAATAGCTTTGGAAGAAGTTCCAGGTGAGTATTCTTCCACAGCCCCACCCAAGTAACAAAATAGTTCCTTCAGAAAAATAGTCCCTCCTAAGCCTCATTTGGCTTGGTTCTTCATGCAGCATGGTCTGCTTCAGGTAAGTGCACCAAACACTTCCCCTTATGAGCCTGGCACCTATGGCGCCAGGACTGATGTCCAACATGAGCCTGGCGCCAACGGTGCCAGGACAGAGTCCAAAGAGCCCCTATAAAGGGCCGCTAGGCTTTTACCCAGGGGCATGATGCCTGCTCCTGGGGTGCTGGGCCTGGCCTGGTGCTCCGAGGGTAGGCATCATGACACCTTCCGCCCTGAAGCACTCCATTGTGCACCCTCTCCTTAAGAAACTCTCTGCTGACCCGTCCTGCCCGGCTAACTATCGCCCAATCCCCATCACTTCTTTCCTGGGCAAACTCTTTGAAAAGCTGACCCTCTCCCAGCTCAATTGTCACACTGAATCTGTTGGTTGTCTCCATGATCATCAGTCTGGCTTCAGAGCTGCCAGAAGCATGGAAACTACTCTCCTGAACATCTGTGAAGACCTGCTCTCCAACCTTGATTCCAACACCCTGTGTGTCCTCATCTTACCTGATCTCTCTTCTGCCTTTGACACGGTCAACCATGCCATCCTGCTCAACCGTCTCCATAATAACCTGGGGATCACTGGTCAGCCCCTGGTGTGGCTGACTTCTTTCCTCTCTGGTCGACCCTTGCAGGTTCAACTTGGGTCCTTCCTCTCCTCTATCTCTATCTCTACCTGTGGTGTTCCCCAGGGGTCTAACTTCTCTCCCTGGCTGTTCAACTAATACCTGGCACTTCTTGCCCACCACATTGCCACGCTCTGCCGCAACTTCCAGTGCTATGCGGATGACACTCAGCTCATTTTCAGGCTACCATCAGCCACCTCTTCTCCCTCTCTCAAGCCTTCCTGCTTGTCGCTCTGTTTCCCTACTTAAGGAGCCCCCCATTGCCTCTTTTCCTTTGAAGATGGGGAGCAGGTGCAAGTGGATCTAGATCACCTGGTCTAAGCACCACCCACCTTCTTAGCCCTGCCTCTTCCTTCCTGCTCTTAACTATTAGATCAAGGGCATCTCTAGCCTGGGCGTCTGCAGTGAAGGGCAGACGAAGAAAAGGGCAATTGCTGTTTGGACCTGTTCGGGCCAGGAGGACCCATGGCCCGACCCCCTGCTCAGACAGCAGGTAAGCATGCACCAACATGTGTTACCCTCTCTGTCCCAAATTAACAAGGGGGGTCCTGGGAGTCCCTCTGCCAGACATTAGTCCTGGTTACGAGAAACTTACCCAGAGTCTTCAGCTCACTATCTTTCACAGAGAAAAAATATCCCAAACATATCAGTCTTTGTCCTGCCCCGGGGCAGTCCAGCACCGAAATGCTAGGCAATTCTCCTCTGAACAAGAGTACCAACAGAAACCCCAGACACATGTTTCGGTCTGGTTGGACCTCATCAGTACGGTGGATCTGTGCCTCTCTAAGAATAGTGAGCAAGGGGTCCACGTCTGGATTCCCCTAGTAACTTAGGGTGAGACCCAAAGTTACTTAAATATGCAAATTAACAAGGGGGGTCCTGGGAGTCCCTCTGCCAGACATTAGTCCTGGTTACGAGAGACTTACCCAGAGTCTTTAGCTCACTATCTTTCACAGAGAAGAAATATCCCAAACATATCAGTCTTTGTCCTGCCCCGGGGCAGTCCAGTACCGAAATGCTAGGCAATTCTTCTCTGAACAAGAGTACCAACAGAAACCCCAGACACGTGTTTCGGTCTGGTTGGACCTCATCAGTAGGGTGGATCGGTGCCTCTCTAAGAATAGTGAGCAAGGGGTCCACGTCTGGATTCCCCTAGTAACTTAGGGTGAGACCCAAAGTTACTTAAATATGCAAATTAACAAGGGGGGTCCTGGGAGTCCCTCTGCCAGACATTAGTCCTGGTTACGAGAGACTTACCCAGAGTCTTTAGCTCACTATCTTTCACAGAGAAGAAATATCCCAAACATGTCAGTCTTTGTCCTGCCTCGGGGCAGTCCAGCACCGAAATGCTAGGCAATTCTCCTCTGGACAAGAGTACAAACAGAAACCCCAGACACGTGTTTCGGTCTGGTTGGACCTCATCAGTAGGGTGGATCTGTGCCTCTCTAAGAATAGTGAGCAAGGGGTCCACGTCTGGATTCCCCTAGTAACTTAGGGTGAGACCCAAAGTTACTTAAATATGCAAATTAACAAGGGTGGTCCTGGGAGTCCCTCTGCCAGACATTAGTCCTGGTTACGAGAGACTTACCCAGAGTCTTTAGCACACTATCTTTCACAGAGAAGAAATATCCCAAACATATCAGTCTTTGTCCTGCCCCGGGGCAGTCCAGCACCGAAATGCTAGGCAATTCTCCTCTGAACAAGAGTACCAACAGAAACCCCAGACACGTGTTTCGGTCTGGTTGGACCTCATCAGTAGGGTGGATCTGTGCCTCTCTAAGAATAGTGAGCAAGGGGTCCACGTCTGGATTCCCCTAGTAACTTAGGGTGAGACCCAAAGTTACTTAAATATGCAAATGAACAAGGGGGGTTCTGGGAGTCCCTCTGCCAGACATTAGTCCTGGTTACGAGAGACTTACCCAGAGTCTTTAGCTCACTATCTTTCACAGAGAAGAAATATCCCAAACATATCAGTCTTTGTCCTGCCCCGGGGCATTCCAGCACCGAAATGCTAGGCAATTCTCCTCTGAACAAGAGTACCAACAGAAACCCCAGACACGTGTTTCGGTCTGGTTGGACCTCATCAGTAGGGTGGATCTGTGCCTCTCTAAGAATAGTGAGCAAGGGGTCCACGTCTGGATTCCCCTAGTAACTTAGGGTGAGACCCAAAGTTACTTAAATATGCAAATTAACAAGGGGGGTCCTGGGAGTCCCTCTGCCAGACATTAGTCCTGGTTACGAGAGACTTACCCAGAGTCTTTAGCTCACTATCTTTCACAGAGAAGAAATATCCCAAACATATCAGTCTTTGTCCTGCCCCGGGGCATTCCAGCACCGAAATGCTAGGCAATTCTCCTCTGAACAAGAGTACCAACAGAAACCCTAGACACGTGTTTCGGTCTGGTTGGACCTCATCAGTAGGGTGGATCTGTGCCTCTCTAAGAATAGTGAGCAAGGGGTCCACGTCTGGATTCCCCTAGTAACTTAGGGTGAGACCCAAAGTTACTTAAATATGCAAATTAACAAGGGGGGTCCTGGGAGTCCCTCTGCCAGACATTAGTCCTGGTTACGAGAGACTTACCCAGAGTCTTTTGTCCTGCCCCGGGGCAGTCCAGCACCGAAATGCTAGGCAATTCTCCTCTGAACAAGAGTACCAACAGAAAACCCAGACACTTGTTTCGGTCTGGTTGGACCTTATCAGTAGGGTGGATCTGTGCCTCTCTAAGAATAGTGAGCAAGGGGTCCACGTCTGGATTCCCTTAGTAACTTAGGGTGAGACCCAAAGTTACTTAAATATGCAAATTAACAAGGGGGGTCCTGGGAGTCCCTCTGCCAGACATTAGTCCTGGTTACGAGAGACTTACCCAGAGTCTTTAGCTCACTATCTTTCACAGAGAAGAAATATCCCAAACATATCAGTCTTTGTCCTGCCCCGGGGCAGTCCAGCACCGAAATGCTAGGCAATTCTCCTCTGAACAAGAGTACCAACAGAAACCCCAGACACGTGTTTCGGTCTGGTTGGACCTCATCAGTAGGGTGCATCTGTGCCTCTCTAAGAATAGTGAGCAAGGGGTCCACGTCTGGATTCCCCTATAAACTTAGGGTGAGACCCAAAGTTACTTAAATATGCAAATTAACAAGGGGGGTCCTGGGAGTCCCTCTGCCAGACATTAGTCCTGGTTACGAGAGACTTACCCAGAGTCTTTAGCTCACTATCTTTCACAGAGAAGAAATATCCCAAACATATCAGTCTTTGTCCTGCCCCGGGGCAGTCCAGCACCGAAATGCTAGGCAATTCTCCTCTGAACAAGAGTACCAACAGAAAACCCAGACACGTGTTTCGGTCTGGTTGGACCTCATCAGTAGGGTGGATCTGTGCCTCTCTAAGAATAGTGAGCAAGGGGTCCACGTCTGGATTCCCTTAGTAACTTAGGGTGAGACCCAAAGTTACTTAAATATGCAAATTAACAAGGGGGGTCCTGGGAGTCCCTCTGCCAGACATTAGTCCTGGTTATGAGAGACTTACCCAGAGTCTTTAGCTCACTATCTTTCACAGAGAAGAAATATCCCAAACATATCAGTCTTTGTCCTGCCCCGGGGCAGTCCAGTACCGAAATGCTAGGCAATTCTCCTCTGAACAACAGTACCAACAGAAACCCCAGACACGTGTTTCGGTCTGGTTGGACCTCATCAGTAGGGTGGATCGGTGCCTCTCTAAGAATAGTGAGCAAGGGGTCCACGTCTGGATTCCCCTAGTAACTTAGGGTGAGACCCAAAGTTACTTAAATATGCAAATTAACAAGGGGGGTCCTGGGAGTCCCTCTGCCAGACATTAGTCCTGGTTACGAGAGACTTACCCAGAGTCTTTAGCTCACTATCTTTCACAGAGAAGAAATATCCCAAACATATCAGTCTTTGTCCTGCCTCGGGGCAGTCCAGCACCGAAATGCTAGGCAATTCTCCTCTGAACAAGAGTACCAACAGAAACCCCAGACACATGTTTCGGTCTGGTTGGACCTCATCAGTACGGTGGATCTGTGCCTCTCTAAGAATAGTGAGCAAGGGGTCCACGTCTGGATTCCCCTAGTAACTTAGGGTGAGACCCAAAGTTACTTAAATATGCAAATTAACAAGGGGGGTCCTGGGAGTCCCTCTGCCAGACATTAGTCCTGGTTACGAGAGACTTACCCAGAGTCTTTAGCACACTATCTTTCACAGAGAAGAAATATCCCAAACATATCAGTCTTTGTCCTGCCCCGGGGCAGTCCAGCACCGAAATGCTAAGCAATTCTCCTCTGAACAAGAGTACCAACAGAAACCCCAGACACGTGTTTCGGTCTGGTTGGACCTCATCAGTAGGGTGGATCTGTGCCTCTCTAAGAATAGTGAGCAAGGGGTCCACGTCTGGATTCCCTTAGTAACTTAGGGTGAGACCCAAAGTTACTTAAATATGCAAATTAACAAGGGGGGTCCTGGGAGTCCCTCTGCCAGACATTAGTCCTGGTTACGAGAGACTTACCCAGAGTCTTTAGCTCACTATCTTTCACAGAGAAGAAATATCCCAAACATATCAGTCTTTGTCCTGCCCCGGGGCAGTCCAGTACCGAAATGCTAGGCAATTCTCCTCTGAACAACAGTACCAACAGAAACCCCAGACACGTGTTTCGGTCTGGTTGGACCTCATCAGTAGGGTGAATCAGTGCCTCTCTAAGAATAGTGAGCAAGGGGTCCACGTCTGGATTCCCTTAGTAACTTAGGGTGAGACCCAAAGTTACTTAAATATGCAAATTAACAAGGGGGGTCCTGGGAGTCCCTCTGCCAGACATTAGTCCTGGTTACGAGAGACTTACCCAGAGTCTTTAGCTCACTATCTTTCACAGAGAAGAAATATCCCAAACATATCAGTCTTTGTCCTGCCCCGGTGCAGTCCAGCACCGAAATGCTAGGCAATTCTCCTCTGAACAAGAGTACCAACAGAAACCCCAGACACGTGTTTCGGTCTGGTTGGACCTCATCAGTAGGGTGGATCTGTGCCTCTCTAAGAATAGTGAGCAAGGGGTCCACGTCTGGATTCCCCTAGTAACTTAGGGTGAGACCCAAAGTTACTTAAATATGCAAATTAACAAGGGGGGTCCTGGGAGTCCCTCTGCCAGAGATTAGTCCTGGTTACGAGAGACTTACCCAGAGTCTTTAGCTCACTATCTTTCACAGAGAAGAAATATCCCAAACATATCAGTCTTTGTCCTGCCCCGGGGCAGTCCAGCACCGAAATGCTAGGCAATTCTCCTCTGAACAAGAGTACCAACAGCATCCCCCACACGTGTTTCGGTCTGGTTGGACCTCATCAGTAGGGTGGATCTGTGCCTCTCTAAGAATAGTGAGCAAGGGGTCCACGTCTGGATTCCCCTAGTAACTTAGGGTGAGACCCAAAGTTACTTAAATATGCAAATTAACAAGGAGGGTCCTGGGAGTCCCTCTGCCAGACATTAGTACTGGTTACGAGAGACTTACCCAGAGTCTTTAGCTCACTATCTTTCACAGAGAAGAAATATCCCAAACATATCAGTCTTTGTCCTGCCCCGGGGCAGTCCAGCACCGAAATGCTAGGCAATTCTCCTCTGAACAAGAGTACCAACAGAAACCCCAGACACGTGTTTCTGTCTGGTTGGACCTCATCAGTAGGGTGGATCTGTGCCTCTCTAAGAATAGTGAGCAAGGGGTCCACGTCTGGATTCCCCTAGTAATTTAGGGTGAGAACCAAAGTTACTTAAATATGCAAATTAACAAGGGGGGTCCTGGGAGTCCCTCTGCCAGACATTAGTCCTGGTTACGAGAGACTTACCCAGAGTCTTTAGCTCACTATCTTTCACAGAGAAGAAATATCCCAAACATATCAGTCTTTGTCCTGCCCTGGGGCAGTCCAGCACCGAAATGCTAGGCAATTCTCCTCTGAACAAGAGTACCAACAGAAACCCCAGACACGTGTTTCGGGCTGGTTGGACCTCATCAGTAGGGTGGATCTGTGCCTCTCTAAGAATAGTGAGCAAGGGGTCCACGTCTGGATTCCCCTAGTAACTTAGGGTGAGACCCAAAGTTACTTAAATATGCAAATTAACAAGGGGGGTCCTGGGAGTCCCTCTGCCAGACATTAGTCCTGGTTACGAGAGACTTACCCAGAGTCTTTAGCTCACTATCTTTTACAGAGAAGAAATATCCCAAACATATCAGTCTTTTTCCTGCCCCGGGGCAGTCCAGCACCAAAATGCTAGGCAATTCTCCTCTGAACAAGAGTACTAACAGAAACCCCAAACACGTGTTTCGGTCTGGTTGGACCTCATCAGTAGGGTGGATCTGTGCCTCTCTAAGAATAGTGAGCAAGGGGTCCACGTCTGGATTCCCCTAGTAACTTAGGGTGAGACCCAAAGTTACTTAAATATGCAAATTAACAAGGGGGGTCCTGGGAGTCCCTCTGCCAGACATTAGTCCTGGTTACGAGAGACTTATCCAGAGTCTTTAGCTCACTATCTTTCACAGAGAAGAAATATCCCAAACATATCAGTCTTTGTCCTGCCCTGGGGCAGTCCAGCACCGAAATGCTAGGCAATTCTCCTCTGAACAAGAGTACCAACAGAAAACCCAGACACGTGTTTCGGTCTGGTTGGACCTCATCAGTAGGGTGGATCTGTGCCTCTCTAAGAATAGTGAGCAAGGGGTCCACGTCTGGATTCCCCTAGTAACTTAGGGTGAGACCCAAAGTTACTTAAATATGCAAATTAACAAGGGGGGTCCTCGGAGTCCCTCTGCCAGACATTAGTCCTGGTTACGAGAGACTTACCCAGAGTCTTTAGCTCACTATCTTTCACAGAGAAGAAATATCCCAAACATATCAGTCTTTGTCCTGCCCCGGGGCAGTCCAGCACCGAAATGCTAGGCAATTCTCCTCTGTACAAGAGTACCAACAGAAACCCAAGACACGTGTTTCGGTCTGGTTGGACCTCATCAGTAGGGTGGATCTGTGCCTCTCTAAGAATAGTGAGCCAGGGGTCCACGTCTGGATTCCCCTAGTAACTTAGGGTGAGACCCAAAGTTACTTAAATATGCAAATTAACAAGGGGGGTCCTGGGAGTCCCTCTGCCAGACATTAGTCCTGGTTACGAGAGACTTACGCCTTGCTCACTATTCTTAGAGAGGCACAGCTCCTCCCTACGTGTCTGGGGATGCTGTTGGTACTATTGTTCAGAGGAGAATTGCCTAGCATTTCGGTGCTGGACTGCCCCAGGGCAGGACAAAGACTGATATGTTTGGGATATTTCTTCTCTGTGAAAGATAGTGAGCTAAAGACTCTGGGTAAGTCTCTCGCAACCAGGACTAATGTCTGGCAGAGGGACTCCCAGGACCCCCCTTGTTAATTTGCTTATTTGAGTAACTTTGGGTCTCACCCTAAGTTACTAGGGGAATCCAGACGTGGACCCCTTGCTCACTATTCTTAGAGAGCTCACTATTCTTAGAGAGGCACAGCTCCTCCCTACTGATGAGGTCCAACCAGACTGAAACATGTGTCTGGGGATGCTGTTGGTACTCTTGTTCAGAGGAGAATTGCCTAGCATTTCGGTGCTGGACTGCCCCAGGGCAGGACAAAGACTGATATGTTTGGGATATTTCTTCTCTGTGAAAGATAGTGAGCTAAAGACTCTGGGTAAGTCTCTCGCAACCAGGACTAATGTCTGGCAGAGGGACTCCCAGGACCCCCATTGTTAATTTGCTTATTTGAGTAACTTTGGGTCTCACCCTAAGTTACTAGGGGAATCCAGACGTGGACCCCTTGCTCACTATTCTTAGAGAGGCACAGCTCCTCCCTACTGATGAGGTCCAACCAGACCGAAACACGTGTCTGGGGATGCTGTTGGTACTCTTGTTCAGAGGAGAATTGCCTAGCATTTCGGTGCTGGACTGCCCCAGGGCAGGACAAAGACTGATATGTTTGGGATATTTCTTCTCTGTGAAAGATAGTGAGCTAAAGACTCTGGGTAAATCTCTCGCAACCAGGACTAATGTCTGGCAGAGGGACTCCCAGGACCCCCCCTGTTAATTTACCCTCTCTGTCCCCACATGCCATCCCCATCCCCTCTGGTCCCCCTGTGATGTTCCCTTGTCCCCCCCTTCTCGCACACAGGTGTTGCCTGTTTTGCTTGATTCTTCTACCCTTCTCCCCCTCAACCTGCTCCAGCCTACTTCTGCAGGAGTCTGTCCTGATACATTCTGGTTTCACCATCACCGTCTTGTGGCCAATGCTGGATTTCACTTTTGTGGACTTCATTCATTCACGGTGCGTCACTCTTTCTCAACTCTCATGCTGGACTTCCTTTGCATCTTGTACTCATGGTGGCCCTGAATCATACTGTTCCCATCTTCATCTTGTATCCTGGCTTGCAACATTATGTGTTACTACTGACTTCTGCAATTGTATTCGCTCTCCACTCTTGCTTCTCCACTCTTTTTGACTGCTTACTCTCTGTTCTCTCCTCCTTTCCCTCCTCCCTTTTCCTATCTCCTCCCCTTACTTTTTTCTATGCACCTACTCTATCAGAATTGTCCCTGGACCTAATATGATAGCAACCTCGTCTGTTTCCTCCACCCTTCCATTACTGTTTTTTTCCTCCCCACACTCCCTCCAGCACTATCTGAAATGTCGTCAGGCTTAGTATGATAGTTGCTTGTTTTGTTCCTCTGCTCCCTTTCTGCACCCCTTTCCCCCACTTTTGTTTTTCTCCAGCTCTACCAGAAATGTCATCAGCCCTAGTACGGTAGTCGCCTGTCTGTTTCCATTTCCTTCCCACTCTCCCACTCCCTTCCTTATCTATGTCTTAGCTCTTGCACTATCTGAAATGTCATCAGGCCGAGTACGATAGTTAATTTCACATCCTTACTGTTCATGGCCTCTAAGAATGTCATTGTATTTTCCCTTGTTCCCTCCCTTGCCTTGAAGAGCTTTGAAACATATTGTGTATAGGCGCTATATAAATAAACTATCATATCTTTTTTTTATTTTTTATTTGTTTATTGTTGTTTTAATCAAGCATAAAAATACTTGATTTTTTCAACATTAATTCATATACAATTCTATGATATCAAACTCAATCAACAATCATATACAACAGCTAGTGAAGCTAAAAAAGATTGAACAACCTTTTTTTCCTTTTTTTTTTTTAAAAAAACAGATGTTAAAAAATACATTTCCAATATTATAACATTGTATTAGTTGATATTCTTTTTCATCTTTTGTTTGCGTAGTTTCAAACCATAAATAAAATTTAATATAGCATACCTGACAGATTTTCTTGTTGTATGGTATAATAAATACCACAATTCCGAAGTCGATTCAATTAATGATCCTTCAAATAGAGGTTTAAAATGTACAATTCTCTGAGGTAGCAACTCCACACATTCTGTACAAAGATGGCTCAAGTTTTCAGGAACAGATTAACAAAACCAACAGGTTACTGCATCTGGTGGCAATATTTTCCTTCTGCATAATACCTCATGAGTGGGCCATATGTCTAAACGAAAGCGCATGAAATCATCTCTTTGACGCAAATTTGGAAAAAGTATCATATACGGTTCAATCATACCATACCGTTTTAATTTAAATGGATTGTTTTTGAAAGATTTATACATGGAGCAAGCCTCCCTTGATTTTATCCAGTCTAGTTTCCATAATTGTTTTTTGACTGCGTTGGGCCTCTCAATTAACGTAGCGTCAGAGATGTCTAATTGTCTTAGGATTCCCTGCGCTTTTGTCCGCCATAACATTGGGAAACTATCTTTTGATTTTAACAAGTAACTTGCTATAATGTACATCAATCCTCTATACGTTCGAGCACTTTTTATCAAACATTTTCTGTACATTGCACAAAGTTTTCATTTATAGATTGCATATAGTGATAACAGCCCCAATTCATGTCTTAGTAAAACTATGGGAGTCGACATTGGCAGATTCAAAGCTCGTTTCCAAAAACTACTCTCCAAGGTAGACCAGTACTCGTAGGTTTTGATCTTAAATGTTTCACTGCCATATGTGACAACCGGCACAAATTTCTGCTTATAATATATTATGATGGGTTTCAGGGAAAATTTGCAAAACTTGGCTTTGATCAATCGTGCCTGGGAAAGAGTCATGATTGCTTTTTTCCTTTTATAGTTTTCATAACCCAGGGCACTTGGATGTTGGGTTATTAATGTTCCCAGATAAACATAAGCGTCTACTGACTCCAAATTGTTTGATTGTAAAGACCATTGGTGGCATTTGGTTCTCTGCCTGACTGTACCAAACCGAATAACCTTGGTCTTTGAAACATTTATGGAAATATGGTTTTGCTCGCAATAAACCCCCAAGGCATTTAATAAGGCACGTAAGCCGTTTGGGGTTTTAGAAAGCAAGACCATATCGTCTGCATATAATAAGTTTTTCCCATGGATATTATCTATTTTCTGTGAATCTGTCAAGATAGGGTCAAATCGGGCTTTGATATCTGCAATAAAAAAATTGAACAAGGCTGATGCTAGGAGGCATCCTTGTTTCAATCCGCGAGCGGTCTTAATCGGCTCTGATAAAAGACCTGTGCTGTCCAATCTGATTTGAATTAAGGTGTTCGTGTGAAATTCAACTATCCATTTAAGGATTGACCACGGGCAACCGCTATTCATCAATTTTAAATACAGCAGCTCTCGCGGGACAGCGTCGAACGCCGTTCGAAAGTCAATGAAGCCAATGTACAACGGTTCCTCCTTCTCCTGTGCTCGATAAATGATGCTATTCAGAGTGATAGTATTTATTCCTGTGCCTATTTCAGGTATGAAACCTGTTTGGAAAGTATCACGCAAGGAACTGTTATCCAGCCATTCATTAAATTTATTAAGAACCAATCGTCCAAAGATTTTACCAGGACTGTCTAAGAGAGCTATGGGCCTGTAGGCCTTTGGATCCGCTCTATTGCCTTTTTTAAATATTGGCATTATTACGGATTGTTTCCATGTGGGCGGTATTTGCATGGTTGTTAGTGTATTTTGAAAAATTTGCATAAGAATGCCAGCCCATTTATACGGATAAGCTTTAAACATGTCGTTATGCAGACCGTCAGGTCCACAAACTCTGGAATTACTCAAGGCTTTGATGCATGTTAAAATGTCACTCAGCCGGATTTGAAAAGCACATGGTATGGAATACAATTGAAACTCTCTGTCTAAATTTTTGAAGGGCGATTGGTAGAGCTGTTCAAAATACATTTTCCAATCCTCTTTTTGTACTGAGTTACTCAGCACCGCTATTTGTGGGCTCGTAGAGACACTATTCATGCAAGCCCAAATGCCGCTGGTCGATTTCTTTACCAGTTGTGTGAGCATGTGCTCACTGTTTTGTTGATGCAAATGAATTTTCAGCCCCTTTAGCCATTGGGCATAGGTTTTTTTAAGTTGCTTTTGCATCATATTTCTGAGATTAACGGGATGGTGTATCAAAGCTCTTATGTCTCTTTTCAGATTGGTTTTGGCATGTTGAATCTGTATGTTGAAAGGATGACGATGACTAATTCTAGTTGGGGATTCCGAAGAACTCGATTGCTTAAACAATTGCATTTTGGTCACATAACAATTTTGGGTGTTAGATTGTCATTATACATATCATGAAGTATTTTCTCAAAATACCAGAGACTTTGAGGATTCCACTTAAGGCGATTGCCCTGGTTGTTAATAGCAGTACACGCAATGTTTTTGTTAATCTCCTCAACGTGCCATGGAATTGGAGTAGAGAAGCATAGGACTAGCTTCTTGTGGTCACTTTCACCCGCAGATACAACAACCATTGATTTGATTTGTGGCAATAATTCTTTACTTACATAGATGTAATCCAAAATAGCACCGGAGGTGCCCCTCTGCCATGTATTACAAAGAGGGCTGTCTCCGTTGCAAGCATTGTTAAGCATAATCAGGCCTCTTTCCTTCATAATTCCATTCCACATGTTTTCATCGCTCGTCCATAAGGTCTTTTGAGTTGATAATAGGTGCAAATTTAAATCCCCCATTATGAAAACAACCCCAGATTTCGTGTCCGAGGCAATATTGTCAAGATGCCACAGAAGGGTAGTGAAGAAGGCTTCTGCTGTGAGATTAAGTCTGCTCCAATATATGTTCATAATGGTTATGTTAAATTTTGCCACCGAGAGACTAACAACTTGAAAGTATGGGGACGGGGAGTAGTGAATTCTCCCAGTAAACCCACATGACTTTTTAATTGCTAGTAGAAGCCCTCCTGATGGTCTACCTGTTGATTTTTTGAACGCCAATGTGTCAAAAATAATGGGAGTATCCCATGTCGGAGATTCCATTAGCCACGTTTCTTGCAACGCTATGACGTCATAATCTTCCAACGTACTGAGTTTCGAATTTATGAAGTGACTGTTGCCTCTTGTATTCCACGACATTAGTTTAATGGAGGTTTGAGTGATGAGTTGTTATGACCTCTTTCCATTACTCACTGATAAAATTGTCGGGTTCTGTCTGTCATTGCTTGGTTGGTAGATGTTTATATATGGTTTATCCGCCTGGTCATCAGAAGTACAATTTACTTGCGTTAGTGTAAATCCCATATCAAACAAGTCCATTCTAGCCTGCAATATCAGATTGTATATTAGGACAGATTTTAATGTAGATGTTAGCTTCAGATGTATTTTCGTGACTGGCAAATTCAATCAAGTCGAGATCAGACAATGTTAATTCTTTTAGGATTTGGATTTCAGTGCATATATTTAATATGCTTGTGCGATTAAGCACATATGTTTGAAAGGGATGATCTCGACATTTCAGATTCAGACAGGGTACGCCTTGCCTTTTATTCGTATTTTGCCAGTTGAGATTCGCTAGGGCTTGCAAGGACAGCTGAGTCTGAGTAAGCGACTTTGGATGCGTGTTTGGTTCTTGCTCATAAGATCTGTTCACTGCGCTCGGCCCTTGTAGTAACGGCCCAACTTCTGGGAAGGCACCATTAGACTGCCTCGATGGCATGGAAGTATGATGACATGTGTCACTTATGTAGGATTCAATAGAAGCTTTAATCAGTTCACAAAGTTCTTGCTGGGATGAGGTGTTAAGCAAAGGATTGTCCACGGTGGTTGATTGAGTTTTGCATACGTCGAGAGTGGATTGCGTTTGGTGCTGCAAGTTAGCTGCTTGACTCGTGCTCTCCAATATTTTCTCAATTTCTTCCCGGCCATGTTCTTTCAGTCCTTCTGCTTTTTGAACGATTGATACTGTGGCCTTCATGGGGTCGGGAACTTTTGTGGTTATAGATACATTGTTATTTTTAGCTACATGAGTTATGGAGGGGTCACTCTTGTGGGTGTTCCCGATTTCATGAATCTGGTATGCCTTGATGGATTCTCTGATTTCCTCTCTTAAAGCTTCAACCGTCATCGGCTGCTGCAGCGTATTGACACTGGCGATGGAATGTGACTCTATCGCTTTCGCTGGATTCTTTTCCTTGAACATGGTTGTGTTCATTGCAGGAGTGACCATCTTATTCACATCCCGAAAAGCTAGCTCTCCACTTGCTTGGGTTGCTTGCTTGGTTAGTGCCACTAGGGTGTCTAGAGGTTCATATGGCACGCTTATTATCTGCGATGGCTTCATTGGTTTCGAATTTTTATGTTGTAGTCTTACGTACTTGCGTTTCTTCAATCTCTGATTTTTAGAGTCAGTTTGAATAATGGGTTTATCCTGTATTTGATTTTCCTTCTTGGGCGGCTTAAGTTTATTAGTGTGGATTACTTGGCCTCCGCTACTCGATTCAAATACATTGAATATATTTTTTTTTAATTGTGACTGATCACTTGTTTCCGTTGAGGGGTTTACGGATACAATGGTTCGTAGTTCTTTTTCAGCATGTTGATTTGGGTGCAGTTGAGCATCCACTTCTCGCAAGTTCATTTCCACTTGTAATACTGAGGGCTCGATCACTTCTATTATGGATTTTTCTGAATCCTTCAATAATAGAAAATTGCATTCAGATGTTTCTGATTCTTTCGATGGTACAGAATTGCATTCAGAGGGTAAACAATCTGGTTTTCCCATAGTATCCGATGATTTTTCTGTGGGATCCTGTGTTGCTCCTGGGTTTCTTAGTTCCTCTGGTCTTGACTCGGTAACGAGACTCTTATCTAGCAGTTTTTCAAGTAAGTTCGTTTGGTGTGTCATTTTACTATCTAGTGCTTCATAAAATTTCGCTATCGCCAGGAGAGCAGTGTTCATTGCGCTAAGTGTGTTGTTAAGTGCCGGAGCCTCCGGAAACGAGAATCGCTTTGTTTGGACATTGTGGATAAAATAATCAGATTCCCGAGCTCCGTCTAGGAATCTTGTCCGCCTTGGAGTGGGAGCGATAAATGAAGGAGATTTGTTTACCATTTGAGCATCAGATTGAGCTGAGGTATTAAGCTGAGGAAGGTTAACATCATCGGTGCCACTGCGAGCACACACCTGTGGACTTGTCATCGACTTGTCTGGTTTATCGAGCAGACTCAGTGTGTGGCTCTCTTGGAGCTGTATGAGATCTCCTGTGTTCGAGCAGATATATAAAATACCAGCTTCTGGGTTGTTAGAACTCGAGGATGCATCCATGAAATCAAGTGCGTCCTGATCAATTTCACCCGTCAAGGTTAAGTGCTCGTATGCCTTGCGCAATTTTACTTGTGCTTCGACTGAGCATATGATAGGTTCTATGGGTTGAAAGGTTGCCGGCGTTGGATTACTAATAGCCATCTCACCATGTTTTGTTTCCTTAGTTGCGCTCTCTTTTGTTATTTCCTTTGAAGGTGCAATGTTTTGGTCTGTTTCTTTCATAAGCAGATCACCTGAAGTTACCGCCAATTCTAATGTAACATCAGTAAACTCATTGTGCTGGTCCAGCTTGGATATCTGGCAGGGCAAGGGTTGCAATTTTCCCTTTTCACAAGCGGCCTCTTTTTCGTTTAACGCTATCGCCTTTTGATGCATTTTGTCGATAGATAGTTCGCTTTCAGCCGCAACCACTTCTGCCCTGACATCCGACGAGTCTGGTGGAGTTAATGGCTCATTGAGTTCCACGGCTGTCTGATTGAGCTTTGTCTTAGATGAGGTTGGTGAATTGACTGGCAATTGCGGACTGGGATTAGGATGATCAATTGGTGGTGAATTAGATACATTTTTTTCAACATGCTCAAGCGCTGATTGTTCATCGCCCTGAAAAGGCGCATCCCTCCCAGCTGGGTTATCTACTTGTGAGGTTGTTTCCGCCGGTTGTTGCCCTATCATGAATGCCTCCGTTGAGTTTTTAATTCTGCTTGCCTCGTGGCCCAGTCGCGCTCCTGTTTGGATTTCTATATCGTAGCAGGAGCGAATGTCCGCAGATAGCGATACTGTGCGGCAGAGAATATACCAGAGACTTTGAGGATTCCACTTAAGGCGATTGCCCTGGTTGTTAATAGCAGTACACGCAATGTTTTTGTTAATCTCCTCAACGTGCCATGGAATTGGAGTAGAGAAGCATAGGACTAGCTTGTTGTGGTCACTTTCACCCGCAGATACAACAACCATTGATTTGATTTGTGGCAATAATTCTTTACTTACATAGATGTAATCCAAAATAGCACCGGAGGTGCCCCTCCGCCATGTATTACAAAGAGGGCTGTCTCCGTTGCAAGCATTGTTAAGCATAATCAGGCCTCTTTCCTTCATAATGCCATTCCACATGTTTTCATCGCTCGTCCATAAGGTCTTTTGAGTTGATAATAGGTGCAAATTTAAATCCCCCATTATGAAAACAACCCCAGATTTCGTGTCCGAGGCAATATTGTCAAGATGCCACAGAAGGGTAGTGAAGAAGGCTTCTGCTGTGAGATTAAGTCTGCTCCAATATATGTTCATAATGGTTATGTTAAATTTTGCCACCGAGAGACTAACAACTTGAAAGTATGGGGACGGGGAGTAGTGCATTCTCCCAGTAAACCCACATGACTTTTTAATTGCTAGTAGAAGACCTCCTGATGGTCTACCTGTTGATTTTTTGAACGCCAATGTGTCAAAAATAATGGGAGTATCCCATGTCGGAGATTCCATTAGCCACGTTTCTTGCAACGCTATGACGTCATAATCTTCCAGCGTACTGAGTTTCGAATTTATGAAGTGACTGTTGCCTCTTGCATTCCACGACATTAGTTTAATGGAGGTTTGAGTGATGAGTTGTTATGACCTCTTTCCATTACTCACTGATAGAATTGTCGGGTTCTGTCTGTCATTGCTTGGTTGGTAGATGTTTATATATGGTTTATCCGCCTGGTCATCAGAAGTACAATTTACTTGCGTTAGTGTAAATCCCATATCAAACAAGTCCATTCTAGCCTGCAATATCAGATTGTATATTAGGACAGATTTAATGTAGATGTTAGCTTCAGATGTATTTTCGTGACTGGCAAATTCAATCAAGTCGAGATCAGACGATGTTAATTCTTTTAGGATTTGGATTTCAGTGCATATATTTAATATTCTTGTGCGATTAAGCACATATGTTTGAAAGGGATGATCTCGACATTTCAGATTCAGACAGGGTACGCCTTGCCTTTTATTCGTATTTTGCCAGTTGAGATTCGCTAGGGCTTGCAAGGACAGCTGAGTCTGAGTAAGCGACTTTGGATGCGCGTTTGGTTCTTGCTCATAAGATCTGTTCACTGCGCTCGGCCCTTGTAGTAACGGCCCAACTTCTGGGAAGGCACCATTAGACTGCCTCGATGGCATGGAAGTATGATGACATGTGTCACTTATGTAGGATTCAATAGAAGCTTTAATCAGTTCATGAAGTTCTTGCTGGGATGAGGTGTTAAGCAAAGGATTGTCCACGGTGGTTGATTGAGTTTTGCATACGTCGAGAGTGGATTGCGTTTGGTGCTGCAAGTTAGCTGCTTGACTCGTGCTCTCCGATATTTTCTCAATTTCTTCCCGGCCATGTTCTTTCAGTCCTTCTGCTTTTTGAACGATTGATACTGTGGCCTTCATGGGGTCGGGAACTTTTGTGGTTATAGATACATTGTTATTTTTAGCTACATGAGTTATGGAGGGGTCACTCTTGTGGGTGTTCCCGATTTGATGAATCTGGTATGCCTTGATGGATTCTCTGATTTCCTCTCTTAAAGCTTCAACCGTCATCGGCTGCTGCAGCGTATTGACACTGGCGATGGAATGTGACTCTATCGCTTTCGCTGGATTCTTTTCCTTGAACATGGTTGTGTTCATTGCAGGAGTGACCATCTTATTCACATCCCGAAAAGCTAGCTCTCCACTTGCTTGGGTTGCTTGCTTGGTTAGTGCCACTAGGGTGTCTAGAGGTTCATATGGCACGCTTATTATCTGCGATGGCTTCATTGGTTTCGAATTTTTATGTTGTAGTCTTACGTACTTGCGTTTCTTCAATCTCTGATTTTTAGAGTCAGTTTGAATAATGGGTTTATCCTGTATTTGATTTTCCTTCTTGGGCGGCTTAAGTTTATTAGTGTGGATTACTTGGCCTCCGCTACTCGATTCAAATACATTCAATATATATTTTTTTAATTGTGACTGATCACTTGTTTCCGTTGAGGGGTTTACGGATACAATGGTTCGTAGTTCTTTTTCAGCATGTTGATTTGGGTGCAGTTGAGCATCCACTTCTCGCAAGTTCATTTCCACTTGTAATACTGAGGGCTCGATCACTTCTATTATGGATTTTTCTGAATCCTTCAATAATAGAAAATTGCATTCAGATGTTTCTGATTCTTTCGATGGTACAGAATTGCATTCAGAGGGTAAACAATCTGGTTTTCCCATAGTATCCGATGATTTTTCTGTGGGATCCTGTGTTGCTCCTGGGTTTCTTAGTTCCTCTGGTCTTGACTCGGTAACGAGACTCTTATCTAGCAGTTTTTCAAGTAAGTTCGTTTGGTGTGTCATTTTACTATCTAGTGCTTCATAAAATTTCGCTATCGCCAGGAGAGCAGTGTTCATTGCGCTAAGTGTGTTGTTAAGTGCCGGAGCCTCCGGAAACGAGAATCGCTTTGTTTGGGCATTGTGGATAAAATAATCAGATTCCCGAGCTCCGTCTAGGAATCTTGTCCGCCTTGGAGTGGGGGCGATAAATGAAGGAGATTTGTTTACCATTTGAGCATCAGATTGAGCTGAGGTATTAAGCTGAGGAAGGTTAACATCATCGGTGCCACTGCGAGCACACACCTGTGGACTTGTCATCGACTTGTCTGGTTTATCGAGCAGACTCCATGTGTGGCTCTCTTGGAGCTGTAAGAGATCTCCTGTGTTCGAGCAGATATATAAAATACCAGCTTCTGGGTTGTTAGAACTCGAGGATGCATCCATGAAATCAAGTGCGTCCTGATCAATTTCACCCGTCAAGGTTAAGTGCTCGTATGCCTTGCGCAATTTTACTTGTGCTTCGACTGAGCATATGATAGGTTCTATGGGTTGAAAGGTTGCCGGCGTTGGATTACTAATAGCCATCTCACCATGTTTTGTTTCCTTAGTTGCGCTCTCTTTTGTTATTTCCTTTGAAGGTGCAATGTTTTGGTCTGTTTCTTTCATAAGCAGATCACCTGAAGTTACCGCCAATTCTAATGTAACATCAGTAAACTCGTTGTGCTGGTCCAGCTTGTATATCTGGCAGGGCAAGGGTTGCAATTTTCCCTTTTCACAAGCGGCCTCTTTTTCGTTTAACGCTATCGCCTTTTGATGCATTTTGTCGATAGATAGTTCGCTTTCAGCCGCAACCACTTCTGCCCTGACATCCAACGAGTCTGGTGGAGTTAATGGCTCATTGAGTTCCACGGCTGTCTGATTGAGCGTTGTCTTAGATGAGGTTGGTGAATTGACTGGCAATTGCGGACTGGGATTAGGATGATCAATTGGTGGTGAATTAGATACATTTTTTTCAACATGCTCAAGCGCTGATTGTTCATCGCCCTGAAAAGGCGCATCCCTCCCAGCTGGGTTATCTACTTGTGAGGTTGTTTCCGCCGGTTGTTGCCCTATCATGAATGCCTCCGTTGAGTTTTTAATTCTGCTTGCCTCGTGGCCCAGTCGCGCTCCTGTTTGGATTTCTATATCGTAGCAGTAGCGAATGTCCGCAGATAGCGATACTGTGCGGCAGAGAATGGCACTCCCTGCCCCCGCTCTTGGAAGTGCTGACTTTGCCAGAGTATGCTTTGCTGCCGCAGATTGTGCTTTAAACTGCAACAACGAGACGGTCGCCGTCCCAGGCATGCCAGATTTGAATGTAAACTTTTTCGGTTTCATGTTTTGTTTCTAGGTATTAATGCACAAGAAATGAAATAATAACAGTCAACTGTTTCAATGTTATAATTAGACAAAATAACTTAATATATATAAATAATCTGAATACAAACAAGACATGTAATTTAAAAAAAAAAAAAAATCGTGCTTGCACCGTACCCTCTATCACCGTAATATCTGTTAAACTTCCGTACTTACGCCTCCACAGTTATGTGGAGCTATAACATATGAGCCTGTTTTCACCCCTCCACCCCAGCAGACCACAGACAGCCACTGACAGCCTTGTCGAAACAGCGCTTTCCGAAAAAGCGTGCGAGCAAAAGCGCGGGTCCTGCAATGTTATAGGGCTTGTGGGTAAAAGGGGGAAGATCTTGGAGTCTTTCCTCTAATATTTGGAAGAAAGAGAGACAAAAGGTCGTCAGGATTGAAAAAGTTTGGAAAAGTTTGGCAGTCTTTTCTCTAAGTTCTGTATTCAAGGCTTGAAGCAGGAAGCGTACCGTGAATCCAGCAGGTTGCAGCCAAATTCGTCAAAGTTCGCTCGCTGAATCCTGAGAAGTTGGGGATACGGTGTCAGCCACTGACAGCCCTTGTCGAAACAGCGCTTCCCGAAAAAGCGCGCGCGCAATAGCGAGGGTCCTGCAATGTTATAGGGCTTGTGGGTAAAAGGGGGCAGATCTTGGAGTCTTTCCTGGTGAATCCAGCAGGTTGCAGCCAAATTCGGCAAAGTTCGCTCGCTGAATCCTGAGAAGTCGGGGGTACGGTGTGCAGCCACTGACAGCCCTTGTCGAAACAGCGCTTTCCAGGACTGAAATCTCTGCACTGGCTCCCAGTGGCTGCGAGGATTAAGTTCAAACCCCTCTGCCTTTTCCATAAGGCCTTCTGGGGCCTGGGGCCTCAATACCTTCAACTCTCTCTTCCTAAATATCTTCCTTCTCGAGCTCCTCGCTCATCCGCCTCCAACTCCTTCAGGGTCAGTCGCTTCTCCAAGCAACGAGTTGGTGGTAGATCTCTTTCTTCGGCTGGGGCCTCCCTTTGGAACAGCTTCTGAGCCTCCCTGAAACTTGAGGAGAATCATCTCTGGTTCCGGAAGCACCTCAAAACCTTTCTCTTTGCTTCTGCCTTTTCTCCTCCTCTCCCCTGTTGGCTTCCTGGCTGATACTGAAACTGCACTGGTTACCTGGCCACCTTCTGATCTCAGATCCAGGTCCCCTCCCCCGCCAGTCGCACTCCTGCACTGCCTTCTGGCAACCCCCGCACTTGGGGACTGTTTCTGTATCACCACAGTGCCACTACCAGCACCTGACACCTGACACCTGACACCTGATGTCTGCATTTACCCTTGCACTTGCTACCTGCTGGCCGTACTTTTACTTTATTTATTTTATTATCTCATGTACTGCACTGTCCCCTCCATCTCCCACCCCCCCACTCTCCTCTTCCCCCTTGCCATGCACTTGCGCGATCTGAATGACACCTGGCCTAGTAGGATCATTGTCTGTCTTCCCTCTGTTCCCCCCTCCCTGCCTCGTCGCGCCTTGAAACACTTGTGTATAGGCGCGTTATAAATGCCATATCGTATCATATCATATCAATCCCAGTGCACCGTGCCAGGTTGTCACTGTTATGTGGCCACCTCCCCGGCTTCACGATGTCACAGTAAAGCAGAGATAGAGAGAAAATCGACTAGAATTGGTAGACATACACCACGGCCACCTTGACGCTACTAGAACGTAGGGTCAAAGAATCGTGCAGGATCCTACCCCACCAACTGTCCACGCGCTGAAGCCGCACAGAGACTCTAACATAGATTGAGGAGAGTCATAATTTCCATATTAAGTTATTTTTATGTGTATATTTCAGTTAACTAAAAAAAAATAGGTTTGTTGCGTCATATTTTCAGAACCAAGTACTAGTACACAATAGGAAAACACACGTACTTGCCCATGCAAATATTATTATCTTACAAAAAACACATGAAGGTTGAAATACTAACCATCTGCTTGTATTCCACACAATTCTTGACAACTTTAAGTGCCCCGATTTTTAACTGAGGGATATTCATCTTGAATAAATAATCTCATTCATAGTGAGTGACATCTTGCGTTGTTCTCCCTCTTCCTGCGCCCCGTGAATGTCACGAGTGTCAAAGAAAGTGCTGGACCGTGTACGCTTGGAGAGTGATGGCAATGCCCTTGTGTTGGGGATAGCAATGAGCCCAGAAAGCCTCCTCTTCCCATCATCATTTATTTTCCTCGGTTGCCTGGTAACCAGCCTGCCCTGTTTTACATAGCAAAGGCTTTTTCAGACTTCCTTAGCACTGGACCCCCATTCAAGTTCAAAGACATAACGGCAATTATTTAAGAGAAGGAAAACGAGGCAGAGTTAATGGTGCCTAAGTGACAGGGAAATCATCAAGAAGATTCAGTGCGCCATTTTGCTTGCACCAACATGAACCTTTCTTGATGCCTCTGAAGAGTCATGCATAATGCAGCTGCAATAAAGGGCCGACCATAATAGGGGATGCTAGGCTGTAACTCCTGCTCGGGCCAGTGACAGTACTTGTTACAGAGCAGACTGTGACATTTAGGCATATGGTCCCAGCGATTCGGTGTTGCTTCAATGCATCCATTCCCAGCAGCACATCATTTCCATATTGCCACCAAAGCAGCATCCGAATTAGCAAGACCAGAAAAACACCATACTTCCTAGCCTTAATGCGTCCTGTAACATGAAGTTCTTATAATATATATAAATGTATTATTCAGTGAGCAAAACACAGTGCCACGATACTGAGTTAGCAACACTCATGTAAGTTCTTCTTCATTAAAATGTCGCAAATAAACATAGTCTTTTATTTTAGTTATTTATCGAAGTCGTTTCATGGCAACTTCAATGCACTTCAGGAAGGCTTTTATTTATTTATTTTATTTATGTATTGCGCATTTGCTAGGGGCTTTATACATAAGAATTGTGTTTCAAAGCGTCACAAGGCTAAATGGGAAGGGAACAGGGGAAATAATAACAATGGCAAAACAGTAAAATGCAGTTATGGTCCTACTAGTCCTTGTGGCATTCGGACGTGCAGTTGCAGTGAGGAAAAGTGCAGAAGAAAGGGCGAGAGGAGGGGGGAGAGGAGGAGTGGACAAGTGCTGGTGCAGGGCCCAGGCGGGAAGTGCTAAGGGGAGCCAAGGTAGAGAACCTCAGGCTAAGTGCTAGTGCAGGTGACTCTCAAGGGTGGGATGCAGAGCCGCCAAGCAGGGGCCCGCAAGGGCAGTGCAGTGGGGGTCGGGGTGCTGGTATCAACTGGGAATCCTGTGGCATTCGTGAGGATCAGGGCACCAGTCACAGTGGCAGTGGGGTGATTAGCAAGGAAGGGAAAGAGGAAAAAAGGTAGAGAACAGAAGAGCTTTGGGCAGTTTCCGGAACTTAAAGAGGTCCGGCTCAAGTCTGAGAGGGGCAGGGAGGCTCTTCCAAAGGGAGACGCCAGCCAAGGAAAGAGACCTGCCCCGACTCTCTGCTTGGAGAAGAGTTTGACAGTCAAAGAGTTGGAGTTAGAGGAGCATAGGGTTCTAGCAGGGCAGTATTTATGGAGGGAAGGTTGGGGATAGCGTGGTCCCAGGCCCCAGAAGGCCTTGTGGGTGATCAGCATAACATTGGAAATGAGGAGAGAAGGAGGAAATCAGATGAGCAAGAGGAGCAAGATAGATATTGAAGAGCCACGGCGATAGGAAAGAGCCCTGGGGGATGCCACAGATAGAGAGTGAGGTGGTGGAGAAAGAGCCCAGTTGCAACTGGGAAGGGTAGTTAGTGAGGAAAGAGGTCAGCCAATCCAGTGCCCGGTCAGTGATGCCAATGGTGTCACAGAGTCGTTTTATAAGGATAGAATGGTTGACCGTGTCAAAGGCAGAGGGAGATCAAGGAGAATGAGAACAGTGGGAGAGTTAGAGTCGAGATTTGCAAGCATGGTTTCACAGGTGTTCAGGAGAGCAGTTTCCGTGCCTCTGGAGGCCCGGAATCCAGATTGATGGTCATGAAGGCAACCAACAAGATCAGTGTGGAGGGTCAGTTGGGTGAGGACCAGCTTCTCCAAAAGTTTACCCAGTAAGGGAGTAGTGGAGATAGGGAAATAGGTAGCCGGGCAGGAGGGGTCAGCAGATGGCTTTTTTAAGAGAGGGTGCACAAGGGAGTGCTTGAGGGAAAGAGGGAAGGAGCCAGTGGTGAAGGAGTGATTACAGAAGTCATCAAGAGCAGGGGCGAGAGAGGAGATATTGTCCTTAAAGGTTCTGAAAGAGCAAGGGAGCACCTGTTTGGATGAGACCTTCATAGAGTGGACCACTTGACTTCATCCGAGGACAGGATGTCCTGAGCTTTTTATGTGAAATGGGAGGCCAAAGCGGTGCCGAGAGCCTGGGAAGGAAGAAGAGATGTGGAGACTGCAGCTGGATTGGCGAGTTCCTCAGGCCCGGCTCTAGGAAGTTTCATCTGGGTGGGCCAGGGTTGTGATCAGGGGGGGCACATTCCATTAAGTGTGGGTCTAGGAGAACCCTCAACAAAGTGCTGCCATTGATACAAATTTCCCAGATCCGTGATCCAGCAAAAAATGTCTTCCCAGATAAACTGTACATAGCAAAATAGAAGCAAGGAAAATAGTGTTGCAACCTCAATCTACCTATGTTCCCTTCCCATCTGCTCTTCCCTTTCTGTTATATTTGATCCTCCTTCACCTTTCACCATCCAGTCACCTTCCTTCAGCTGCCCTAACCACGTTCTCATTTACCTACCCTCTGTCAAGAAATCAGCGTCTGCTCCCCGCTCCATCCAGCGTTTTGTCAAAACTACACGTTCCACAATTCCAAAACACACGGAGCCGAAGCGTTTCCAGAGTATCAGACAACGCTGGGGGTTGCCGTGGAAACGTTGGTTGCCTGAGCATGTTCGTGCACGAGTACGTCATGGCAACGTTCCCCGCAGGGTCACGTGATTAGTTTAAATCTCCGCCCGGCATTCGGAACGCTGCTTCTGAATGTTCGATTTTTGGAGCTCCCTACTGTGTTCTTGTCTGGCCTGTTATTCTTGGACCCTGTTTTTTTCTCACGGATTGATCTTGAACTACCCTTAAACCTTGTATTGGATCCTACCTGTTTACTCGACCTCGGAAAGAACGACCATTCTTTTGCCTGGCATTTTCTGTATTTGGCGTCTCGGACCTTTTCTTGCACTTATCACGGAACTCTCTTACTTAGGAAATACTGTCACTCGGAACATTGTTCTTTGGACCTTCCGCATTTCTTTTGGAACTTATCACAAGAAACTGGGATTATTCACGGACATTTTTTCATTAGGCGTCCGCGTGCCGGCGGGTATAGGTATAGGTTGGATTGTCCCTGTTTCCGGAACTGGTATCATCGGACGAACTTCCTTTCATCTTCCTTTCCACGACAAAGAATATTACACTGTCAAGCACCAAATCTGATATCCCGGTTATCCTGGCCCTCTGTTCTGCCTGATTTACTATCCTTGCCCAGAGGTATTCCCTTTGTGAGTACGTTGTTTGATCTACATTCATTTGCCTTGTTTATGTCTTATTTCATGAACCCAACTCCTGACATTGTGTTCTTTGTCTAGGTAGCTGTGTTCCGAATCATATAATCTTCTGGGCAATTCCCCTTCCAATATAGTCCCTTTGTACTATTGGGAGTTGCATTGTCTGGAAGGTTTCTACGGCTACACTACGCGCTCAACTGAATCCTGGTATTACCAAGTTTTGCGTGGGTGGTTCTTACACCCTCCCACCCATTTACACCAGCACCCAGTATGCCATTCGTGGACTGGCTTAGGAGAATTGAGGTGATGCCGCCTCCTCCTCCTCTTCCTCCTCTTCCTCTGAGAGGGCTGAGCAGTGAGGTCCCCAATCTTTGTACCATCTCAGATGGTGTCCGCCCAACAATATCTCCCTGAGCACTGTGGCTACTCCCAGCAGGCCCCGGAGGAGATGCTTGTGCTCCCTCCCTCTTGTGAAAGATAGACCCCCCACCCAGAATACTGAAGCTAGGAATGGGAGATTTTGTTTCCTACAAAATTACATTTTTTTCAAACTTTTATCAATACAGGTAGTCTTGTTGATCCTAACAATATTTCGAGCACAACAACATATCCTCCAATAACATACACATGTTTACAATCCTCCCTTCACCCACCCATTCCACAACCCTCCTCCTTTCCAGTTGAACCGCTACAGTAGTCCCACTCTGAATGTCTCCCATCAATGGTTCATGTCCAAAATTACATTTTAAACACAAAATATTATTTTTTGTTGGATTTTTGCAGCACATTCTAATTGAGTTGATAGTGCAAGGGAGTGCTAGGGCTGTAAGGGCTTCATCAGGAGGCAGACAGTGCTGGTTGAGGGGTTTGTGGTCTCCTGGTATCGCTCCTGGTGGGGTGTGCCCCTGTACATCATTGTTTGGTACATACTGTTTACATACTGGTTATATAATATGCGATTGTCAATGATGACTCTTTGTTTGATGTGTTTACTTTGATTTCATATTGAATGACACAATTGTGTTCAATAAATAGATTTTCAAAGTTAGATGTGTGTGTGTCCTAATCCCTGTGCTGCCCATCTATTAAACCAAGAGTGAGGCTTTTTGGAATAGCTTATAATGTGAACTGAATCACTTGTAGGGGCACCTAATTTTAACAGATAAGGCATAGTGAAATAAAAAAATATGCCCAGGATCACACACTTTGGTCAAGTGTTAAAGACATCATTTGAGCCTAGCTGGAAATGTAGTTACTTGACCACGCATCTTCCGAAGTCAAGTTGATACAAATATGTGTTGAAGTTTGGCTTTGAATATCTAAAATATACATTTTATACAGATTACTTAAAAAATGCACACGTCACATGATACACCAGCCTGACGATGTATTCATCACTGTAGAAACATGTTGATGAAAAGATTGGGGGGCATTTTGTTTTGAATCCTAGATTGCACAGATCAGAATTCTCTTGTTTACACGTTTTTGCAAAAGGGGCCATTCATTAATTTTAATTGTTTCCACCAATTGCTGGACGAGTTAAGAGTAAAACACAGGCGAAAATCGCCTTTGCTCTTTACTTTACCACTAAGTGTCTGGAAAAGTGCAAATCACTTCCTCAATTAACGATTGTGGGAGGCATCCACAATGGATTCCTTTGGACTCTGCCCGCTTTTATTCCAGGTGTAAAAGTCAGGCAGGTCCCATAGGAATCAATTGGTTTTCTGCCAACGTAAAAATACATGCTGGTGGAATACCAATTTAATTTGCTAGGGGGACCTTGTTAAGTCCGATCTGCTCTCCAACGTCACCTGTCAAATCATGCAAAATCCTGCAGCTCATAAAAAGTAGAGTTACATGCATTTAGTGCCACTTCTTCCACTCCGCTTGACCTGGAAAAAGATCCCCTATGACTGTAACTTTATTTTCCCCATCCTGAATAGAAGCCTACAAGCTCCAGCAAAGCAATTAATGAGAACTTACAAAAAATGCATGACAAGGTTATTGTTTCACAGAGCTTGTTCTGTATCCCCTTACTTACTAATCACCCAACAATCACACTTAAATAGCTTCTTAAAAACCTATATATATATATTTTTAAGTGCCACAGCAATGGTCACTGCCTTTTTACCTTTTCCCATCTCTAATCACTACCTGTTATAAATAATCTGTCTCTGAGACACGTCAAAAAGATAAGATCTCACTGGGTGGGCCTGATCAGCCCTGGCTGTTTGTATTTAAGGGGAGAGAGTAGAACAGGGGGACAAGGGGGGGCATTGGCATGTGTCCCTTGTCCAAATGTTAAATCCAACTCTGATTGCACTCTTTAGAAAATAGTTAAATATTGCTTTTAGTTATAAAAGATGTACACCTTTTATACTTTGCCCACAACATTATAGAACACGCTTTTCTTTTTTGTTATTTTACGGGTGTTCATGTTTCATTTCCGGCACTGCCTAAACACCCAGCACCCAGGATTTATGTCATACTTTCCAAACAAACTCCACAACACACATTCTGTTTGCATGCAAACTCTGTAAAGTTACTCAAACAGAATGAGGTTATCAAGTCACTACTTATCAGTTTGAATTATGAAATGTTCAGTCAGAGTAGACTTGGCTTCCAAACAAAGCTACATTCTATTTAGGTCAGTACCCCACTGGTAAGTATGCATGAGAAGATCTGAAACTGGTCAATACTTGCCAACCTAGCCTTATCATTTTCAGGTAGGGCCTTGTTGCACCAGCTCAGTGAGGTGCAGCTTGATTCCCTAGGCGTAGCAAGCAAGACAACCACATCTGGGCATATACACATTCACTTAGGGAGACAAACGGACGCCAACATGCATTGGCAAAGCCCACAGCTTGGGCTTTTGATTAGGCATGGATAGGCATTTGCCAAGCACTGCCATAAGCGTACCACCTGGCCATAAAATGGGAACAGCTGGAAAATGGTGCCAGTAACTGCGCATATGATGGCATTGCCCGGCAAATGTCTGCTAATACCTATATGCAAGCCAAAACCACTGGGTTTTTGATTGCTTGTTTAAGACAGGACTCCAGTGCATGTCACAGAAGCATTAATAAATATATTGCTTATAAAATCAACTGGCTGAAAACAAAGAGAATTGTACTACACCAGGAGATCATTTACAGAGGCAATTAAGTAATTAAACACTCAAAAGAATGCTTAGATATAACACTGGCAGGCCCTATACAGCAACACATTTGGTGTTACATTGTGATAGAGCTTGCTCAAAGAGTTCTAGAAAGGTTAGGTTTTGGTGGTGAGGCATTGACATAGCCATGGCTAGTCGTTAGGTGGGTAAATGACCAGACACACCCATAGGATGTGTGTTTCTCCTCACATTTTATTGCCATCCCATCTGTGTTCCACATAATGCGTTCTGGTTGTATCTAATAGGTAAAAAGTCTCTGAATAAATTAGAACCCCCGTCATTGCTCTGGTCAGCCTCTAATACCATTGTTTGCATATCAGCCTTAGCCCTGTCACTAATGTCAGAAGCCATTCCAAACTGCTAGACCCCAGGGCCTAGAAATGTGTGTGGTTGCTTGTGTTTCAGTGGAGAGGGAACATGGCCTGGCAATTCAGATTGAACTGCACCTTTTGGTGGCAGCACCGAAAGCCATTTTCTAATGGCTTGTCTCCTTCTCTAATCACACAGACATACTACAGAATTATGGCATGGAGTGTTGCGAAGAGCAACTGTAGTGGAAATATTTAATTCAAAGCCTTGCATCTATCACTTTTTGATTTTACTACACTCTCCCCTACAGAATTACATTTTTGTTACTACCAACCTTATCTTTTCAATTATACTCAAGTAGTTAATGCTGCAGAATATATATTTTGAATGGAATTTGTCAGGGCCCCCAGTCAGTTGACACACCTTTTACAGAAATCTGTGTTCAAGCAACTTAACCTGTCATTTATTGTTTGATATAATTAACCATTTTATAAAGCATGATGTGAAATAATACTATATTCCCACAAAAAATAAACAGACTTTAAATTACAGAAACCAACATTGTGATTTTAGGTTTGAGAAAATAGTTGTAGCAGCCTGCTTGAATAATTGTGCTACCTCACTTAGAGGTGTGACTGGCCCTCCATCTTCCTGGTCAGTTGTACTTTTATGGCTGTGAGTCATAAATCATTGTCTAGGGCAAGAAAACAAATCCTGGCTGAGCCTCCTGAAATTCAGCCTCTCAGAATGAATTCTCTGAGGTTACTGCTGAATGTTTAGAGTGACATCCACCTCCCCCCTCCCTCGGTTACCAGTGGTGTGTAACACCACTGACATGGTCTCCTTTCTAGGGGGGGCCAGAAGCTGGTTCTGGGGGGGCCTGCCCCCCCTGCCCCCCCTGCTGGAGCCAGGCCTGGAGTTCCTTGCAGATTCTGAAAAGTTTGTATGTGTTGTTATTAGCTCCTTTAAAGAGAAGGGGCTCACAATCCTGTCCTGAGTGTTATAGATGAGTATATATGCATTATTCTTAAAACAAGCAACTTCATGGGGGCGCTGTTGTGCGCTGAACAAGATGGGCGCCTAATCTGTGAGCTCCGTGGCTGAGAATATCCTGCACCTGAAACTCCTGCTATAGGCTGCTATTGTCAAGTGCCCAAAAACCACGTTCATCCAGCTGAAGACTCTGGGACCACATTGTCCAAATCTGGGGCGAAATCGGGTCCTGGATCCCAGAAAACGAACGGCTGCACCCCCCGTGAACCCCCTCCAACTGCTGGGACGATGCACGCCAAAATCACTCCTGGACTGGCACCATCGCGCTGAGCGGGGAAGGAGTGCACCAGACCTGACAGCAGCCCGGAACACCTATATTTGGGCACATAAACACACCAGCATATCCTGAGGGGCCGGAAACTGGTTGCGGGTGCGTGAGGGGCAGAGACACGGTCTGGTCGAGGACCGTGACATGGCCTGTGAGGATGCGGGGACTGCGCCTGGACCGCCTCGCTGCCAGAAGGTGAGAAGATGCAGACAAGACCCCGCTAATCAATATCTGGAGGCAGGGGTGAAGGAAGCGCCCAGACGGTCTGCTGCGGGCCGCGCCCCTGCCGGCACCGACAGACGGATTGGACCTGCATGGGGGGGCAGAATCGTGGTGCTCCCCCACCCTGCCAGCGAGACTGCAATGCCTGGGGCGGAGACGCGGCACAGTGAATTGCTCTCGGTGCCGCACTCCCCGACAGCGGAGATCACGGCAGGGCCGACCCGATGCCGACAAGGTATGTGCAGGGGAGGTGGGTCCCCCCATAAATCCATGCACAGTCAAACACGAAGCACACCCACACTCTCACCAGGGCCCACGCGGCCTGCAGAACAGTCGCTGACCCTCCCCCCTGAGAGGGACTGAAGGACTGAAGGTCAATACTAGGCAATACCTCCTGGTGAATGCTTACTGCGCTGCCGGGTGGGGAGATCCACTGAGCAGGGACCCCGGCACTCTGTCTGCCACCAAAAGCACCTCGGAGCACAAGAGCCCCGGAACTCCATTAAGAGGGCCTGGGAAAAAAAAACGAATCCTTCTGGGCAGGATAGCCCGCCATAGACAAATAAAAAAAAAACATATACCGAGCCAGTATCAAAGACCCTCTACACTGCGCTCCATAGCATCCCCGACCCCGGTGGTATAGAAAGAACCAAGGAATTAACACACAGGCATGATGGGAGGATCAAAAAACAAAAAGCGAGGCCCCATGGATGCATTTGCTAATACCACCACATCAGACCCGCAACTCGACCCGGCACACATCCCAAGGGGATCCACATCAGACCCCCCCAGAACAAAACATGACCCCCTATATGGCAGCGATGGAGAGAGGGATTTTGGCAATCAACTCCAAACTGGATGACATATGCGAGTACATCACGTGTATCCGAGCAGACATTAGGAAGGTCAACTCCAGAGTCATGGAGGCCAAGGAAAGGGTTTCCACTCTCGAAGATACGTCTGCCACACAAAACAAAACTATAGAACAGATCCAAAAAGATATCAAAACTATCCAAAACAAATGCGAAGACCTAGAATCCCGCTCACGCCGCAACAACATAAGGGTGGTCGGGGTGGCGGAGCGCAAACTTAACACTCCCATGGAACACTTCCTTGAGGATATGCTCCATTCTCTGTTCCCAGAGGCACAGTTCTCGAAACAATTTCTAGTCAAAAGAGCACACAGAGCGCTCCACCCCAAACAATTATAGCAAGAATACTTAACTACCGGGACCGCGATCTCATCCTCAAACTGGCACGTGAACAAGCACCTCTGTCCTACGACTCCAACCGCATCCACATATATCCAGACTTCTCATCAGGGGTCCAGGCGACGAGACGCTCCTTTGACACAGTAAAGAAGGCACTCAAGGAAAGGAAAATAGTATACGCAATGCTATTCCCGGCCAGGCTGCGCATACAACACGCCGGCAAGACACAATTCTTTGAGACACCTGAAGAGGCCATGTCATACCTGGAACAACACATTCTGACAGTGCAGAATGTAACCTGAGGCCAGAAACCTGTGCCAGAATAAGATATAGAACGACAATGCACCAATACGATTGCATAATTCAGCCACGACTCCAGAGAGGAAAGCGGGCCACCCAGCCCCCCTCACTTCGCAATGTTGCATACAGTTCATAGGGATACACCGCCCGATTGGGGGGATGGTGAGGGAGGGGGGTAGGAGGAATTACAGGCCTGTTGCCTATTTGATCTGGTTCTCTGATGCCACACATATTCGCACCAAGGAACGCAAACAAAAGATCCAGTCGGGAAGATGTTTCCACAGTTATTGATGTTTGTTATGAAGCAGAAAAACCGAGATTATGCTATGAAATATATAAAACCTGGCACTGCAAAATCCGAAAGACTTGTATTTGGATGTCACAGACGTTGCACTCATTTCACGCAGCAGAATGAATGGCAACTCATGATAAGATGATGAGCACTAGGCTTATGTCCTGGAACATAAGAGGCCTGTCCAACCCAATCAAAACTAGGAAAGTCATGGCTTACGCCACAAGACAACATATTGACATTCTGTTTCTGCAAGAGACTCATGCAACTGAAAAGGTTGTAGGTTGTAACATCCCTACGCTGTACCTGGGGTCAACAGGTGATTACTACTGACTACTCCTCACAATCCAGAGGAGTGGCGATAATTATTCACTGAAGAATAGGCTTTGTTATAACCAAAACCAAATGTGATCCCGTAGGCAGATACATAATTATATGGGGAACACTTTGTGGGCAGGATACAATACTCCTCAACACATATGGCCCCAACGTTGACAACCCGGAGTTCTACCAACAAATACTCTCGTTGATACTGCCTATAGAAGAGGAGAAGGTGATTTGGGGTGGGGACTTCAATACCATCCTAGACCCTGAGATGGACAGAACAACCAATAGTAATAGGAAGGAGATGAAGGCGGCTTCAACCATCAAACATGCCATGTGCCTACTACCATTGGCCGATACCTGGAGGGAACTTCATCCACACAAACAGGAGTTTACATTCCACTCATATGTTCATGGGTCGAGCTCCCGGATAGACTACTGGCTCTGATCCACGGACTGTATTCAAGAGACTAAGGAATGCACCATATTACCCCGCACCCTCTCAGACCATTCCCTGGTCAACCTAGACATCTTACTTGGCTCCACACCGCAAAGCCCCCGAATGTGGAAGATGCCGCCACAACTCCTACGTGATGAAGCGCTGGTGGAATCACTCTGCATAGAACTAACAGACTTTTTTGAACGCAATGAGGGCTCTGTATCATCGTACACCACAGTATGGGAAACCTTCAAGGTATGGCTGAGGGGGCTGCTGATAGCCACAGTGCATGGCAGACTGCAAGAGATCCGCTCAAACTTGACCCAGAAACCCGCATAAAAAAGGCAGAGGAAGCATACACCAGAGCACCGGGGCAAAACACTCTGGCCCCCCTACACGAAGCTACCGAAACATTCAATACACTGGCAGACCAACAAGTGCACTACATGATATCTCCCATGAGAGACAAGAGATATGGAGAGGGAAATAAATTAGGAAAGCTCCTGGCCAACCTAGTCAGGTCAGAACTAGGCCAAGGACAAATCATCAGCATCACAGATGAACAGGGAATAACCCTTATGCATCAGAAAGAGATGAACAAAGTGTTTCTCTGATACTATTCCGAATTATACCGAAACAGGGACCAGAAGTCACCAGAGGAACTGCAGCAACACTTAGATTCATACTCACTGCTGCGACTTACGGAAGAGGACAGGACAATCCTAAACACACCGCTATCAGAAGAGGACATAACACAAGCAATTAAAGATTTAAAGATGGGCAAAGCACCAGGAGCAGACGGCATCACGACAGACCTATACAAATCATTTGTCACTGACCTATCACCACGACTCCTGAAAGTATGGGAGGCGTCGCGCCAGAAGGGAACACAGCCGCCAACTCTATGTGAGGCCATAATCTCCGTCCTGTTGAAGCCGCACAAACCACCTCACAACCCCTCCTCTTCAAGGCCCCTATCGCTCATCAACGTAGATGCGAAGATCATAGCCAAAGCCATCGCCAACAAACTAAACCCGTACATGAATAAACTGATTCACCCGGACCAGTCCGGCTTTATACCATCCCTCTCCACAGCCCTGAACCTCCGCAGATTCTTTGCAACTATTGCAGTAACATTGGATGACGAAAAGACGTTTGACTCCATCTCTTGGAGGTTCATGTACGCCATCCTCCAAAAAATGGGATTCAGCCCGGGATTCATCAGGAGCATACAGACATTATATTGTAACCCCACAGCCAGAGTCAGAACTAATGCGACCATCTCTGATAGCTTCGGACTACAAAGAGGAACGAGGCAGGGATGCCCCCTCTCTCCCCTGATATTTGCACTTACCACAGAGGGAATGGCAGCATTCTTATGGACCAAACATGCATGGAGAGGGATACGCATCATGGGGAGACCTCAATTCATCTCACTATACACAGATGACACCATGTTATACATCAGAGACCCAGATATACATCTTCCCCCATCATGCAAGACATTGCAGAAGTCACAAAGTATTCTGGATATAAGATTAACCAACTCAAAACCGAAATAATACCTTTAACCAAGGCCGCCTTACAATCAGAACCTACTGCCCCGTTCCACTAGTCACCTACTAAAGCCAGATATCTGAGGATTATTATGGCAACGGATAAAAACCCGCTGTATTCCAACAACTATGGCCCACTCCGAACACAAATGGAAACCAAGCTCAACCTCTGGGCGAAACTACCGCTGTCCATGTATGGCCGGATATCCCCACTAAAGATGGTGATCGTCCCCAAATTGTTATACCTCTTCAGTGGAATTCCCATATGGCCAATTCTTCGAGACCTTACAAAGGAGCAGAACACACTTTGTGTGGGGAGGAACTACACACAGGTTCAGCTGGACCAAGATGTGCGAACATTACGAAACAGGGGGCCTGGCGACGCCAGATTACCTGCTTTATTATTACGCGGCACAAACCCAGTTTGCCAGATATTGGTTCCAGAACACAGAACAATATGCACACATACATGCTGAAGAGTTTGCAGCGGCCCCGAATGATCTGCGAGGCATGCTGTTTACCAGGGTAAAGGAAGAGAGGACGGGGGCGGACCCAGTGTCGACCACAGCCCGAGCATGGAGGCAGATCCTGAAGAGAGTCCAATGCGACACGCCCTACTGGCCGCACACCCAGTTATGGGCATACCCAGACCTCGAATCGACCCTGGATCGCACGCTGCAGAACCGTTGGGACCCGGAACGCGGAGCCAGACTGGGTGACCTTTTCCCTGAAGGGCATTTCATCGCGATGGTCGGACTACAGGAGAGAATAGGTAAAGGCCTGATTCCGACATTACAGTATCACCGCCTAAAGGTGTCATGCAAAACAATCTGGCCGTCGTTCCCTGCAGAACCTCCGGTACATAAGTTCCTTGCGGATATTCTAATACTGGAAGGATGCAAGAGCGGCATCTCCGAAATATACAAGAAAGTACAAACACACACCCCGTCGGCCAACACAATGCTATCCAAGTGGGAAGAAGACCTCAGCATTGAAATCAACGAACAACAATGGGCACATTACTGCAGATATACTAAAACCATCTCTAACAACACCAATTTCTGCCAAATTCAATAAAAAATCCTAAACCAGCTGCACATCACCCCAAAAAAAGTTGCCAAATTCGATTCCGCCAAACAACCAGTGTGCCCCAAATGCGGTGCAATTGAAGCGGGTGCGATACATATGTATTGGTATTACCCACCGATTCGTCATTTCTGGGAGGACGTAGCAGAAAAGATAAGTGACATGCTGGACATTCATATCCCGGCATCCCCGCAGAAATACCTATTAGGAGACATTGGAAAGGCCTCAATTAAGACACGTAGACTGTTCGCGGTGGTGGGAGCAGTAGCCAAGAGACAAATACTCCAGAAATGGAAGTCTAGCTCGCCCCCACGGCCCAAACATGGCTCAGATATCTGGCTCTCACGCAGGAAAACGAGGAGATATATGTGCAAGGGATACAAGCCCACTCCAGACTTAAGGACATATGGGCCCCACTGAGAGCAAACCTACAAGCCTAGGCGTCCAGCTCGGACGAAGATGACAGCTAGATGGAGTCAATTTGTGATAATCTGTGTAATTCCCTAGTTGCAAAGTGAATAAGAATGCGTTTTTTACCCAAATGTTTGAAAACGTCATGTCTGTTTATTGCCAAAATGCCATTCCAGAATATAATAAAGGTTTAAAAAAAAGTAAACAAGCAACTTCATTCCTGTTTGCCTTTTCCATAAAATGGGGTTACTGATGTTTTCTATCCACGTATAAACGATTGGTAAATGTGTAATTATTCACATGTGGACGAGAAAGAGTGCCAGCAGGGGTACTTCCATTCTGTTACTCCCAAAACTTGCCCCAAATGTACAATGCTCACCTGCAAGCAGAAGAGAGCAAGTGTGACGGACAGTCATGTATGGGCTCCTCTTCCTTCATTCTTCGCTGCAGTCCTTGGCATAATGAGGGGTGGCAGCACCAGACAGACATCTACTGTTAAGCAGCAACCAATTACACAAAACTATTCTATAGAGTACCTGACAGTGACAATAGCACATATTGCTTTTTAATTTAAACAGACAAATAGACCAAATTGCCAACACATCTTGACATGATTTTTCCCTCAATGTATCTATGATACACGTCGTAAAGATGATTTCAAGAGGCTATTTATCATTTCACCACTAGGTTGTGCCTTGCCATGCAACACGGATGGAAGCATTCTATCTTTATTTGCTGTCCCTGGACTCAGGCACGCTGCAAGTGGAAGGAGAGTGGGATGTTGCTTCGCTCTCTCTGTACCAGTGGGGGCTGCATAGTTGAAAGCTTACCTGGCTCATCCGGGGTAGTTTGGGGACCAGGTTTTGAACTTAGCATGAGCCTCCTCAACTCAGTAAACCTCTCAACTGGGCGATTCCTAAATCTACTGGGTTTCAGGATTCAATCTGTCTAACATTTGTTACTTTTAATGCATTCAGTAACAAAGAACATTTTACTCTTGTGTTATTGATTCCTTAATTCCTTTTTTTTTATAGCCCCTGCTTTTGTTACTATTTAATATTTTCATGTATTCCCTGCTGTATTTTGGTCTGTATTGGTATCAGTGTGTTTGTTATTTTGTGTTTTTATGAGATGCAAAGTCTGCAGATGCAGTTCTGCTTCTACCATTGAAATTCTACACACATTAGTACACACAGGGCCTCATTATGACCCTGGCGCGCCCGTAATGAATGGTGCTGGTAAGACGTCCTTAGCGGATACCGCAAGGGGACCAGGGAGATAATAACGGGTCTGTTATTAACGGGCCAGTTATTAGCTCCCTCACCATTACCATTGAGCACTATGGGGGCTCAAATGGGAAAGGGGATGGGTTTTTTCAATGAGGAATTACTGGGTCCTCCAAGCTTGGAATGGCCCGGTAATTCCTAATTGAAGGAACTCGGACCTGGAACCTAGTATGGAGGCAGCCATGCCCTTGTTAAGGGCATGGCTGCCTCCATACTCGTAATGAGGCCCACACTGTTTATACAGAAACTGAGAAATCAGGGTTTGAAGTTGCTACATTGCCCTGTGTCTCATGAGATGATTCAAGTTAAAACTCTCATCAGCCACTCCATTCAATTTCCCGTGTACAGCTGATGGTAGCAGTAATCCAAAACATTTGGTGAGCACCAAGTAAAAAAATATATTTGAGGGCAATGCTCTGTGGGAGTTATGGTTTGTTCCCCTATTGTACATTGCACCTATAGTATATTGAATATATGTGTCTCGTGTTGCCAGGATTTTGGTCGATGGGTACTGTTTTTCCTGTGCACCATGTTACGGTTCGCCCCCACCATCCTCCTGTTGGCAACACATTCAACACCTTTCATGCGCCTTATTATTTAATTACAGCACTATTGAGGAGGTGGCACACAGGCTGTATCTTGTTATCCTGCCCCATGCCCTGCTACCCACACTGCCTGCACTTTAATCCTCTTGCCTCTGGCTGTTATTGTGGCTAAACTCTATGTTCACAAAAGAGTTCATATGATCCCCTTCCTGTCACCTTTACTAATGGTCTTTCAGCCGGCATTTAGTCAGTGGAGGATTGTTGGCCAGGCACCTTAGAGGTTACCACGTCTCTCTGGTGCTGCCTGCTATTATGTACTTCGTATCAGCACCTTTATTTTACTTCATGACCATTTCTCTGCCGCTGGACCCAAAGACAATGCAGTTGCCACTGTTGCCTATAGTTGCCAATTATTTCTAATCACCTCCTGAAAGTGACAGACAGCATCAGTGGTCACGGATAGCGTGGGGTCAGTTTATCAATTGGAAACGACAGTGTTTTTTTTCTGAGTAGATGACTTTGCATTATTTCCATGTTATGCATAATACAATACAACATTAACAGTTCATACAAGTTGAGTCTGTTTATTACAGTACAGCTCTCTGGCAAACAATAGTTGTTGCTTTGAAGAACAAGATCACCATTGTCATCAAATTGGGAGAATTATGGCTGGAACATGCCAGCTCTTGCTATCATGAAGTTGCATCCCTCATAGATTGGCAGGACATGGCTGAAACTAGGGGAGCATTTAATGGTGTCTTGTCACTTTTTAAGTGATGCAGTATTAGGCACCTATTCGACTGGCTGTTAGTAGAGCTCGCATAGATCCGGGTCAGCATTTAGATACCTGTTCTCAGTCCTGAGGCTTCTCCTTTGGGATTCATCAGCTGTGCACTGTATCAGCAAAATGCAAAGCTCTATACACACCATGTATACGCCAATCATAGGGAAGAGCCATAACTGCACCGTATGTCTCACAAGTCTTTGGTATGTAACATTGCTTGTCGTTTTGTATGTAAGTAAAGTGTAGAATGTTAAAAACTACATTCTTGTTTCTGTAGCAAAGATGTGCTAATGGTCTCGGGGAAGAACACCTGTATGCCAGCCAGATTTCATTATGTATAATCAAAGGTATTCCCTAGTAGACATACCAAATGACATGCCAGTCCTTCACCAGACAAGAAGACCACTTTCTGCATGCACGTATTCCTTCTATTCAGGAGCATTTGAAGGATTTTTGAGCTCCCGAACTACAGAAAATTAAAGGATACACCATTCTGGATCCCCCCTCGCCTAGTTCCAGTCCCAACAAAGCCTTTACAGCCTAAATAAAAAGACAGCAGATATAGGCAGGCCCTTAAAGTCCCCTGATCTATTTCACATGTTTCCAATGATGTATTGGAATTTGCATAACATAAATAAAATACAAAAAAGAATAGTAAATATAGATACAGGACACAGACCAGGGGCTATATGAAAAATGTACACATACCGCAGCATCAGTACAGAACAGAACATAACCAATACTAAACATCACAGGGCAGTTACCTATACCAGAAGATATGGTTTGAGTTATCAGCCTAGAAACCACAAGAATGGCAAATGTCCATAGCTTGGATACAGTATACTGATTGGGAGCCAATAAAAGGCTCTGTATATATGCTCTAGCACAAACATATGACAGGGATTTGAAGCTATAGTGTGAGAAAAGTTAACACAGAGCCACTGTTTCATAGACTCGGGGCATAGATTACTGCACAGGTATACATCACTTTGGGATAACACCAAGACCCAATCTGCTCAAGCCTGTCTACCTCCCTGTGCTACAAGATGACCATCATTAGCAAATACATGTGTCTGCTGCCAAAACTATCTCCTCTGTGGCAGCTAAAAGCCCAACCAATATTTTGCTGTCCCACCATTGCTGGACCTTCGCTTGTTACTGGACTTGTCCGTATTCACCGCCCATGGACGCAAGGCATTTCAACAAGACCTGTGCCCTGCCAGGGAACATTAGATTGAACTGTCCACAGCTTGGATCCCAAATCAGAAATGCATCCTGACCCCAAAGTGGACCAAAAAGCTGCCCCCAAAGTGGCATGAAAGAACAAGGTGCTCCAGATTGTACTTGATACGTGCTGTAATGTCCATACGTTATACTCTCTTTATTATTTAGTTCACTCCACTGAGGTCTGCAGGTATTCTCCTTTCATTATCATCATTCTTTATGTTTCATTTTCTTGACAGAAGTGCAAGAGTTGGTGGTCATCCGTCCACGGAAGGATGATCATGAAAGCCCTACTCAGCTCAGCCTTGCAAATGGAGCATACTTTATTATCTAGACGTCTTTTAACATGCTCCAGTGTGTTCTGCATATTTTTTGCATTAATTACTAACATTGTTTGTGTTTATTTTCCTTGACAGCCTCGCTAGAGTTGCTTGTTGTCCATCTACAGAAGGAGGACCTTGAGCTCACCATTCGGCTCTGCATTCCACATGTACACACGTTGCTGTCCATTCGCTAAACTCTTGCCTTATCAGAATGCATTTTAATGGAACACTGCCACTTCTGTATTTTAGCTAATGAAAGTGGACCTTTGAATAAAGCATTATAACAAGCCATCTGCACTATCGCGTGTGTCTGTGTCTGTTTCGCCCACTCATCTTTTTCTTTCTCACAATAACTCTTTGTCACCTCTGTGTGCCTGTTACTCTTTCTGTATGTTGCTCTGTCCCACTTTTGGCACTTACCTCTACTTCACTCTATATTTGTGGCTTCCCTCTGTTTTTTCTCTCTCTCCCTCTCTCTCTCTGTCACCTCTCTGTGTTTCTCTCATTCTCTCTCTCGCATGTTTCTCTCTATCTTGTGCTCTCTTACAGTGTCTCTCTCTATGTATGTTTATCTCACTGACTTCACTCCCTGTGTTTGGTCTTCATCGTATGTAGGTCTCCCTCTCTGTTTCTCACACACTGTCTCTCTTTGTCAGCTTCCACTGGTTCATCCCCTATCTCGCTCTATTTGTCATCTCTCAGTGTTCTCTCTCTCTCTCTGTCCTCCCGTCTCTGTCAGTCTCTCTCTCTCTCTCGATGTCTCTTTCCTCTCACTCTGTCCTCTCCTCTTTCTATATATCATGACTCAGAGTGTATGTCTGTTTCTCTGTTTGTCATCTCCCTCTGCCTCTCACTTCCTCTTTATCATAGTCTTGTGCATCTGCCCCCTAGCTCCCACTTGCTGTATCCCTGTCTCTCTCCAGCTCTGTAATCTCGCTGTGTCTCTGTCACACCCTCTTTGTCATCTTTCTGTCTTTCTTTCTGTCTCTCTCTTGCTCCCTCTCTTTGTTATTTTCCCTCTCTCTATCTCTCACACACTCTGTATTACCCCTCTGTCTTGCTCTCTCTATTTCACCTTTGTCTCTTTCTCTGGATGTTTCTCTCTTTCTGCCATCTCCCTCTGTCTCGCGCATTGTCATTTCTGTGTGTATGTCTCTGTGAATGTGTCTCTCCTTCTCTTTGTGAACTCTCAGCTCTCTCTCTCTCTCTCTCTCTCTCTCTCTCTCTCTCTCTCTCCCTCTCAGTGTAGCATATGTCATATCTCTCTGTGTTTCTCTTTCTCTCTCTCTGTGGTTTGCTTTCCCTGTCTATTTATCTCTCTGGGCCTTATTACGACCCTGGCGCTAAGTGAAAAACAATGGCGGTAAATGGTTACCACCATCGTTTTCCGCTAGGTCCGATCATGACCCTTGACCGTTAACTACGATGCCATTAGCGGCATCGTAGTTAACGCTGCCGCTAACTGCGCCAAGGGCGAGCGCATGCGACCTCCCACACCGTACTTAGCGTCATGGCGGAAAGGTACGCGAATGCCGACCCAAGCGGACATGCACCTAACGCCATCACCCAGCCCGTTAAGTACCTTACCGCCATGGTGCTAATTACGCCATCGCGAACCAAACCGTAAATGGCCATGTAAAGTGAATGCAGCTGCCACAGGTGCACAGAAACAGCACAGGTGAAGGCAATACAGACTCAGGAAGTTCAAAAAGAGCACACCCCACCCCTTCCCACACCCAGTCACACTCCACAATGATACCAATACGACTAGAAATGTTGGTGCTGGAGGACCTGATAGCAATGCAAGTGCTACGACAGCAACAACAACAACAGGCAGCACAGAGGAGACGCAGGAGGAGAAGGAGGGCAAGGCAGGCCCAGCAAGCCCCACCAGCACAGCCAGTGCCACCACGCAGGCAGCCCCCAATCCCACGCATCAGAGCCAATCCATTCAACCTCACTACTGAGCAGATCCACACCCTGTACCGTTTGGACCGGGACACCGCCATCGTAGACATGACACACAACGACATTGTCAGCATGATAGAAACACCAACCGCCATCCCACCCCGACTGAAGGTAGTGTCTGTACTCCACTTCCTGGCCACAGGCACCTACCAGCACACAGTGGGGCACTTGCATGGCATCTCACAACCATTATTCTCACGAACACTCATCCAAGTGCTCGATGCCCTCCTCAAGCACACAGACGACCACATCTCATTACCACGGACTGCCCAGGAGATTGCAAACACCAAAGTGGGTTTCCATGCACTAGCCGGCATACCTGGTTGCATTGGTGCCATCGACTGCACCCATGTGGAATTGGTGGTTCCACGTGCCATGGAGGTACCGTACCGCAACCGGAAACAGTTCCACTCAGTCAACGTGCAAATGGTCTGTGACCCAACACGATCATCACACATTGTTGTGCCCGATTCCCCGGATCAACCCATGATTCTATGGTCCTGAGGAACTCCACAATACCACGCTACATGGAGCGACATGCAGGCCCAAGATCCTGGCTACTCGGTGAGTCCAATGTCATGACCATGGATATGTGAAGTGGGTAGGTGAATGACGTACCGATGCATACTCCATCTGGCTGAAAGGGGGGGGGAATGATGCATACTCCAACTGGCTGAAAGGGGGGGGGGTGATGCATACTCCACCTGGCTGAAAGGGGGGGGGATGATGCATACTCCACCTGGCTGAAAGGGGGGGGAATGATGCATACTCCACCTGGCTGAAAGGGGGGGAATGATGCATGCTCCACCTGGCTGAAAGGGGGGGGAATGATGCATACTCCACCTGGCTGAAAGGGGGGGGTGATGCATACTCTACCTGGCTGAAAGGGGGGGGGTTGATGCATACTCCACCTGGCTGTGAGTAGCAGAGAGAACGGAGACAGATGATACCCTAAAGCAACCCAAACTCCACCCAACACCAGTAAAGCCAATACCCAATGTATGCAGCCCTACCATGTGAATGAGGTTGTGTCCCAACCATGACACAACCATCTGCAAGTGCATTCTACCAAATCAGACCACATTGTCAACAATGAAAAGCACCTACATGCACGTCACCAAACACCATCAACTGATAGGCCTGTCCCCATAACTGCCCACGAAGGAGGCACATGATGGACAGAAACATCAACACACCATTACACAGACAGCAGGGCCCCCAAAATCTCCCTGTCTACATCAGCATTGCTCACTGGGGTCATGATGAGGCCCACAGCAATGTTGCAATGATGTGCGCATTGCCATCACAGGACATGTGCCAGGCCAACTAACCAAACGGCATGAACGGACACAGTGGATGGGCACTCACAATGCACTCCACCCCTCTGCATACATTGGGTGATGGCATGCAAAACAGGCCATGGGAGCCATGAGCATTTACTGGTTGCATTGTGTGACTCAATTAGTGCATGTAGAAGTGAGCCAAAGTAACAGTTGGATGCAAGCCATGGTGGCACATCATGTTCTTGATCAGACGTCATGACTGACACATACATTCTCGCCTACATACAGGTGATGCAGGCTATCCCCTGAAGAGGTGGCTCCTTACACTAGTCCGGAACCCGCAGAACCAGCACGAGGAGGACTTCAACCGTGCACATACACGTACCCGTGTGGTCATAGAGCAGACATTCGGCCTATTGAAGGCACGGTTCCGATGCCTCAGCAGGTCTGGTGGGGCACTCCTGTACCGCCATGAGAAGGTGGCAAAGATCGTCATGGCATGTGTCATGCTACACAATATGTGCGTCAGACGGAATGTGCCCCTGCCCCCTGACGCAGAACTGCAACCACCTGACGATGAGGATGAGGAGGGTGCAGATGGGGCGGCACCCCATGGAGGAGGCGATGCACAGGAGGGGCGTGCAATGCGCCAAAATATAATCGACCACTGCTTCTAGCACACACGGCTGTTGTGTATCACATGGAGACTGCACTTGGGGCACTGTGTGTCTCTGGGACATGCACACTGTGGACTGTACACCAATAAAGCACACATATGCAATGAAAATGTCCACACATTTCATTTCAGAAAACCAAAAAGTGTATTTCAATCATAAAACGTCGTGACACACCCCCTCCTCCCTCCCTCCTCCCCCGTGCACACCCCAACACACCCCCTCCTACCTCCCCCCTCCCCCCTGCACACCCCAACACACCCCCTCCCACCTCCCCCCTCCCCCCTGCACACCCCAACACACCCCCTCCCACCTCCCCCCTCCCCCCTGCACACCTCAACACACCCCCTCCCACCTCCCCCCTCCCCCCTGCACACCCCAACACACCCCATGTAAGTGTCAACAGATGCCTGTGACAGTGGCCACAGGCTGTTACAAGCCCCCTCTCCCGGCCCCCGGGGCACCCCTGGCTGTGGAGCGCAGGTTCCGTCCGGAACGTCGGACGGGGCTGCTCTGTGCAGAACTGGCAGCGAAGGATGTCCCTGCCTGCCCCCGTGCATGCACGTCCTGTAGGGTGTGGGTGAGCTCAGTGAGCGCACGACGCAACCCGGCAAGTTCACCACAAATGTCCCTAGACATGGCCTGCATAGCATCCCTCAGGGTGGCAGTGCTCTGCGCTATTTCGGCCCTTAGGGTCTCCGTGGCCTGTTCAATGGTTGCCCTAGCCCCCACACATTCCGCAGCATGCTCAATCAGCATCGTGGACAGATGTTGCTGCCGTTCTATGATGTCCTCGAGGGACTGCTGCCCCTGCTGGGCCATGCCCAGTGCTGGTGGTGTGATGGAGGGGCTGCTCCCCTCCTGTGGACTGAGGACTGGGCATAGGGTAGAAGGCCACTCCTCTTCCTGCCCCTGTGTGTGATCCTCATGGGGGCTGGCATTTGACAAACAGGGGGAATGTAGAAGGTCAGTGGGGCTTCTGACTTCTTGCTCCTCAATGTCAGAGTCTGAACATGCAGCAATTGCAGCTGTTTCACCCATGTTGCTGCTGGCCGCAGACCCGGTGCCTTCTGTGGCAGGCAATGTTGGTACAGGTGGAGCTGCTGCTGCTGGCCTGCTGCCTACTGGGGTGCTTGCCGGTGAGCCGTCCGGTTTGCTTGCAGTGTATTCTGCTTGTTGTGGGGTCTGCCTCACTGCAGCTGAGGTTGAGGGTGCAGGGATGGTATTATTGGCCTTCTTGGCTCTCTTCGTCGCAGGGGTGTCCTGGTCCTCGGGGTGTGAATCTGTGCCTGTGGTGGAGCAAAGGAGGGAGGGCGTTATTGATGTGTCTGCGGACTTTGGAATGACAATGATTGACATGAATCTGGTCAGTAGATGAGGCAGATTTCAGGCAGGGCCATGCAGGTTGTCTCCTTTTTGTGTGGTATATCGATGCAGGTATGTGGGTGCCAGCAGTGTATACAGGGTGGAGCTCGCATGTGGCTATGGGCAGTGTCGAGCTAATGTGTTGCATTTACACTCTAGGGCAACATTGTGCTACACATGAATGGACTGCAGTGACTATGGCATGTCTTGTTTGAGGCACCTACCTTCATCGCCTGATGTCGGAACTCCCCTTTCCATCCCTCCGACACCTTCAATGCCTTCCATGCCAATCGTGGTTGCACAAATCTCCTCCCACGGTTGGAGTTTCAGTGGGGATTCCGAACCTCCACCGGTACCCAGGGCATGGTTGCGGTTCGCAGAGATGACGGCTCTGACCTGTATGCGAAGGTCATCCCAGCGCTTCCTGCACTGCTGTGGGGTGCGGGGTACGGTCCCCACCGCGCTGACGCGCTCGGCCACCAGGGCCCATATGGCCTTCTTTTTTGCTATCGCTGGCCTGGTCATTTCCGGCGAGAAAACGACAGCTGCATTGTCTTGCAGGGTCTCCGCAAGCATGCAGAGTTCCTCCCGGCTAAATCTTTCCTGGCGCTGGCGGTCACATGCCTTCTTCACAACTTTAGGCATTTTTGGGTGGTTGGATTGGTGGGTGATGGGTTGGGACAGGTGTCAGGGTTGGATCTGGTGTTGTTCGGAAGGATGGCAATGGATTGTGTTTTTAAAGATGGCCGACGTGCTGTTTCCCGTTCCGCCGCGATGACGCTATTTCCGGTTCTGCTTTTTACGGTGACCGCTAATTGCGGCCACCGCTAATTACGGTGGCCGCTAATTACGGTGGCCGCTACTTACGGTGGCGGAAGTGCACCTTGCTCGCCCTACGATGCCGGTAGGGGCCTTTTCCGCCAATGGCGTTATTTACATTACTGCCATGGCGTAATGCTCGTGCGCGATGGGTCGTAATGTGGCGCTCTTTACGCCATCGACCCACGGCGTAAACGCTCATTACGCCATGGCGGTAATGTCGGCAGATTACCGCCTGGGTCATAATGAGGCCCTCTGTCTTCTCTGTGTTTTGAATCTCTTTCTGTTTACATTTCTCTATCTAGCTCTCTTTCTCTTTGCCCTCTCTGTCCAGTTCTGACTCTCTTTGTCATCTCTCGGTCTAACTGTCTCTCTCTTTTCTGTATATATATAAATATATGGTTATCACTCTGTAATTTATTTGTGTTTCTGTCTCTCAATCTTCGTGTATATGTCTTTCTCTAATTGTTATATCTGTATGTTATATCTTTATGTCGTTCACTGTTTATTTCCCTCTGTCTTTCTCTCTTTGTCAGCCCTCTGTCTCACTCTTTTTGTCATTTCTTTCTGTCTTGTATTGCCCTCTCAGTGCTGTCATTGTTACCTGTGTGTGTGTCTCTATCATTTCTATATGTCTTTCTGTATCACACTGTGTGTCACTATCTGTATTACTATCTCTTTGTTATCTCTCTGTCAAGCTCATTCTTTTTTGCCTATGTTTCTCACTTTATTCTATACCTCTAGCTTGCTCTCTCCCCGTGCATCTTTTCCTCAATGTTAATGTCTCGCTTGCCTCTCTCTCTATCTCTATGCACTCTCCCAATACAGTCTTTGCCATCCCCTGTCTCTCTGTATCTTTCTGAATGGTTCTGTATTTCTTTTTCTTTGTCATCTCTCTGTGTGTGCCTCTCTTCTCTCTTAGGATGTCTCTATCTCACATTCTCTCTCTCTTTGTCATCTCACTTTTGCTGCAGGTCTCTGTTTGTCACTGTATCTCTGGTGCTTGCCCCAATACTCCAACCACAATGCTGTCAAGACTATACTGCACTAGGGGTGTCACAGTATTGGTTTTATGGCGGTATGATAACCTTCTTGCCAAATGACGGTATACCATGGTTATCGCGGTATAGCAGGTGGAGTTAACTAATCTTAACAAATATTTTCTTAAAGTTCATAAATTGTCAGCATTTTGAAACTTGTCTCGGCACATCTTTAGCGGATTCTCCAGGAATCTAAGGCGGTTGCAGATTTGGTCTTTCATGGCGCTCACGTGTTGATCACCTTGAATGAAAGAGTGACTAGTGGAATTTTTAAAATGCACATTTTGAGCAATGAGCTTGCTGCTCAGTCACAGGTCATCACTTTGAAAATCGGCTTCGATCTGCATTATTTTGGAACCACATGGCATGGGCAGTGGTCGAAGTGTACGATAAGAAGTAGTGGAGCTATGTTCCCTACTGTCTGCACCTCTCCCTGCAAACCCCATTGCCACCCCCCTTCCATGCACAATATAAACCCCCAAATGCATGCGCCTGCAGTTTAAGGGACTGTTTAGTGCACTGCACTGAAAGTTCCGGAACGGTTTCTTTTTAAAATAAAAGTATAGGAACGGTACAACTTAAAAGAAGTAGAGGAGCACCGCTCCCGACCGCTCCCTCGCTGCGATCAGTCATTAAAGGTAGTTTTGATAACGCTTTATCCCATTAGAGGGAGAAAAGTCACTCATGTGAGGTCTGAAAGCCCATGTCATGGTGTTTCTTTTGTCAAAATGTTATAGCCAACACACACTCACCGAAAGGTTGCATATTGATCAAATCCCTATAGCTTTTTACCATCTGCCTGGTGTATAATATAGGTCTGATGTTGGAGTCACCACTGACCATATAATCCTAACAGGACAGAGTTCAGTGGGCGCTGTCGATTTCTTTCTTGATTCTTGCAATCCATGTTAATTTACTTTAAAGATAGTGGCACAAAAACTTTTTGGAAAATGACAGTTAAAACACATATCGGCACAAATATGCCCTAGACCACCACATCATCACAGTCCCATTATTCCCATTTCCCCCAGGTCTGAATCTCTCCTGCCTGCTTGAATCCAGTGCCATATGCAGAAGGCAGGTGAAGGATCAACAAAGCAACAACTCTAGTGCCAATGTGTAAATCTACACGGATGACAGAGGGGGGCAGTTTATATACTAGCACAAAGCACTGATCGCCCAGTGTTCATACCGTCTACAGAGATAACGTTTTCTGTGGACATGCACCAGAAGGGCATCCAGTTGATTCCCCCGTTTGAATTCTGGGATGTGTAGTTCCCCATCTTTCAAATTGGTGGGAAAACTACAAATCAGCTGATCTTTAACCCGACTCTACTGATTACAGAGAAAGAGCAGTCACAGCATCAAAGCTGCATTTACTATTGTGGCCTCACTTTCCCTATGTTCTTGTCTGCCAAACGCCACATTCCGCATTGCAAGATCCAGAATGCGCAGCACTTGCTTACTGCAGCCTTTCCAAATCAGATTGAAAAGCTCACTTAATAGCTGCAGGCCCTAAAACGGTATACCGGTATAAACAACCTGACGGTTATTATAGTTCAATTAAGCTGTTCACGGTATCTATAACGGTATACCGTAATACCGCTACACCCCTATACTGCACTGATGATCCCTAATAAGGGTGCAACCAGCTATGTAGTTGTCTGCAGCCTTGAGAAATGTCCATCTTGCATTGCTAAAGCTATGTATAATGTAGCACTGTCCTGTAAGATAAAGACAATTTCTTGGAGCAAAAGGCTTGCATTCAGGCTAATTTGCATACCCACAATGCCTTTGCTAATGTGGCTCTGAACTGGAGGTGAACTTGCAGCGATGGTTACAAGGTATTCCTGTGGGTTGTCTGACCTGGCTCAGATTATCCTACTTTCACATTACAGGTGAAAGTTTTTTTTTCAATCGTTTTTAAACCCACCATAACTTTGCTGATGCTTGTTAAACATGCTCCAACCACAAGGCTGCCTTGACTATACTGCATTGATGATCTCTTATGATGGTGAAACCCGATATGTAGTTGTCTGTAATGGTGTTATTCTACTAATAAGTAACACCTCACTGGTATGTCTTTCTGTGCATGTTATTCAACCATGCCCAAAGGTGAGTACCACAAACTACCACACTTGTAATATTCATGGTTATTAGTCATGGTGCTATTGAACTCTTTATTAGTAATGACCTCACAAGTGCTCGGGAAACTCACCAGAACAGAGGAGAAGCAGTCATACAGAATCAAAGCAAGAAATACATCTTATAAGATATGGAGTCTAACTTCCTTGGCAAGTCAGATTTTGGTAAGTGGCTGCGGATTGCAACCAAAGGTTTATAGGCCCCATTGTTAGCCAACATTGACATCCAGGGTCACAGAATATGACATTTAAATGCATACATTGCCAATGTGCAGTATGGACATGTGCCTGTGGCCTATGCCAATTTCCATCTCACTGTGGAGTCCCACACGTGGAGGCCACCCAAGCGCGCCTGCTACATTGCTGAAATCAAGATGATTTCTTTTCTACATCTACAGAGAAGCAGTTTGCACCTCTAGCTCTGGGAGCAACAGTCTAGTCAGCCTGGTGGGCAATTACCCCTTTGCCATCCTTCCCCGTCCACCCATGCTGTCTCTATATATTAAGCCACCACATTTTATTCATTATGTATTTCGCGGTGTAACCCTCTCTCTATGTCTAAGAGGATTTGTAAAATGAGTTGGTGCGTTTTTGATTTGCACTGAAAGTGGGTAGCAAATAGCCAGGTAGCTAACAGCTATTTATCAGGTGTTGGGAAGTAGGTGCATTGAGTATTTTTGCAATAGGTGGTAGAGTCGCAATGGTGACACAATTTAACCGATGGACAGAATTTCAGTAGTCTTATTGGGTTTGAGGTGGAAAAGTGTGTTTTCGTGGTGTGAATTCAAATTCTGTTTTTTGAAAAGTGTGGAGATGGTTTCGATGTGTACAGGCACTATACTGTTATGTTTCATTGGTATGGGGAGCTTCACTTTACATTGAAGAAAGACTGCCATGTGTTTGTAAAATCTCTTTTTTTTTGTTGAAAAATGTATTTATTGTTTTGAAATACCAACATAATATTCAACAATATGCAATATCCCCCCTACCCCCCAACCCTCCCAGCGGCTAGTCTTCTTCCTTGTTGGGGAACCACTTATCCACTGAAAATATCAGTTATTTTGATATTATGGGGGCACCACTGTTCCATAAAGTGTGCCTGAAGGTAGTCTTGGAACCTTCGCCTTTCCTTTATGAATGAATCACCAGTGCCTCGGATTGTGTGGGTCACTTTTTCCATTGCCATTTGTGCCCACACCTTCTGGAGCCATGTGTATATCAGTGGGGTGTCTTTCTTTTTCCAACTTTGGGCAATTGTTGTCCATGCCCCTATGAGCAGGCCCAAGAAGCTTCTCCATTGTGGTTTTTTGTATTTCCTGGCTGCCTTGTCTTTCATTCCACATAGCCATACCCTTTCACCCAATTGTCCCACTTCCGGAAGCATTTTCCCCATCGCTGCCTTTACCTCCTCCCAGAAGCTTTTGATTCCCTTGTATTCCCACCAAATATGTCTCCACGTTCTCACTTCATCGCACCCTCTCCAGTGTAGATTTGAAGTTTGTGGGAACATTGCGTGCAGCCTTTCTGGGGTATAGTGCCATTGGGTTACTATTTTAACCGACATTTCCCTTGTTTGTGCTGAGCGGGTCATTTTAGGGATCTGTGTCCACAAGTCCGACCACTGGTGTTTTGTTGGTTCCTCCCCCAGGGTGTTCCTCCACTTGATCATGTATGCCCACTTTATTTCTTTGTCTTGGGAGTTTATGAAGGAATATAGTATCGAGACCCATTTTTCCGCCCCTGAGTTAGTGGTGACATAGGTTTCAAACTGTGTGAGGTTTCTTGTAGCTGCCCTAGTGATTTCAGGCAACGTCAGCCAATGTCTGAGTTGATTGTATTTAAATTTATCTCCAGTTGTGAGGTGTAGAAGGGACTTGCAAGCCTTAAATGGTCTAATTTCCTTCTCCATGAACATTTCCCCTATTTTTGTGCACCACACCACTTCCCATTTCTCATAAGCCCCTCGCTCCATTCCGGGTGGGAATTGGGGGTTGCGGCAGATAGGTGTAAAGGGGCTTTCTGCCGTGGACATTGTACCTTTATGCATTTGGTTGTCCCATGCCTCAAGAGTGGTTTTCAGAATTTCGCTTGTGCGAAGGTTGGGGTGTCTGTGTTGTTTTGCTTTCCAGAGTAGTTCCACCTATGGGTTCTAGCAACTGCCCTGTCTTGTTTCGCCCATATTGGCTGCGGATCCTCCCCCATCCATTCCCTAAGCACCCTTAGTTGGTCCGCCTGATAGTATTTTTTAAAGTGGGGGAGGGCCATCCCCCCTCCCGAGTAGGTGCTGTGAGGACCGCCCTGGCTATCCTCGGGGGTTTCTTTTCCATAGGAAGGATGTGACCGCCTTGGAGAGTGCTTTAAAAAAGGATCTGGGGACCCTAATTGGGAGTGCCTGGAAGTAGTACAGTAGCTTCGGAAGGATGGTTATCTTGACCGATTGTATTCTGCCCCACCAAGATATCAATAATGGGTTCCATCTCTCCAGGTCCCTCCTTATGTGTGCTAAGAGCTGGGGGTAATTCCTATCGTATAGCTGCCCTACCCTATGTGTCAGCGTTATTACCAGGTACTTAATTCCATTTTCTGCGATCTTAAGGTCTAGCGCTGTTGCTTCCCTTTCTATTTCTCCTCGATCTCCTGCCAGTATCAGAATTTCTGATTTTCTCCTATTTATTTTGAGTCCGGCGATAGCCCTGTACTGTTCTAGTTCCCCCACTATTGCCGTCAATGTCCTCCCCGGGTCCTCAAGGGCTATTAGCATATTGTCCGCATAGGCAATTACTTTATGCTGCATTCCTGCCATTTCTATCCCCTTTAATGCGAGTGGATTCACTTATTTTAATTAGGAGAGGTTCCAGGAAGATGGTATATAGAAGCGGAGAAAGCAGGCATCCTTGCTTTGTACCCCTTGAGATCACTACCCTTCCAGTGACCTCGCCATTGATGGCGATCCTACTTGTCGGAGAGTTATAGTTGGCTCTGATCATTGCTATGTATTGATCCCCAAATCCCATACATTTTAAGATCTTAAACAGCATTGACCACTCCACCTGGTCGAATGCTTTCTCGGCATCTACCGATAACAGTACTGCCGGAGTGTGTGTGATGCCCGTCTTTTCCACCATATGTGTGAGCCGTCTGATATTGTCGTGTGTTTGTCTATCCTGGATAAAGCCCGATTTGTCGAGGTTTATCAGGTTGGGGAGAAGCGGAGACAGTCTTTCTGCCAGGACTTTTGTGTATATCTCGGAGTCTAAATTTATCAGGTATATTGGCCGTTGGGACGCCGGGTATGTTGGGTCTTCCCCTGCTTTATGGAAGACTAGCACCTTCGCCTCATTCGTTGTTGGGTTCACGTTCCCGCTCTCCTTAAAGGAGTTTAGTAGCCTTGTTAGAAAGGGGATTAACATGTCAGCATATTTTTTTATAGCAGGGGGCCGTGAAGTAGTCAGGGACTGGTGCTTTATTTAGCGGGAGGTCTGCTATTGCCTTTTTCACTTCCTCTTCCGTTATCGGGCTCTCCAGGGCTAATCTGTCCACTTCTAATATTTTTGGGATGGGGAGGGTCTGTAGGTAAGTGCGTTGTCCATCACTATCCGGGAGGCCCGTGGAGTATAGCCTCTGGTAGAATACCCTGAATGCCTCTCCAATGTCCTGTGTGCGCATTAGTAGCTCCCCCTGCGTGTTTCAAATGTTTCTGATTGCCATATCATTCGGTTTTGCCCAGAGTTGTCTGGCTAGTAGTCTGTCTGCTTTATTAGCCTTGAAATAATATCTTTGTTTGAGGTATAGCAGTGATCTCTCTGCGCCTTTTGTGCGAAACATTTCCAGTTGACCCTGTGTGTGACTTAAGGACTTTTTTAATGTACGTGTGGGCTGTATCAGGATTTTCTCTTGGATGTCTGCTATTGTGGTTTCTAGCTCTTTTTCCCATCTGTGCCTCTGCTTGTCCTTTGAGACCTTCAGAGCGATCAGCTTTCCGTGGATTACCGCTTTAAACGCCTCCCATACAGTCCCCAGAGAGACTTCCCCTGTGTCATTTTGCTCAAAATATTCTTCCACCATCTCCCTTATTGACTCTCCCGTTATAGGATCTTGGAGTAGGTCCTGGGGTAAACTCCATCTCCATAGGCCATTTTTCTTCCCTGATAGTTCCACCTCCATCCATAGGGGGGTGTGATCCAACAATGAGATTGACCCTTTTTCCACCCCCTGAATCATACCCATTAGTCCCACTGACGCACAGAAGTTATCTATTCTCGACATTGTAATATGGACATGTGAGAAGTATGTAAATCCCCTCTGATCCCCCCTGAGTTCCCTCCACACATCACACAGGGCCATTTGTTCCATCTGTTGCCTGAGGTGTTTCGATGGTGCCCCTTGGCCTTGCGAGCCCCCGGAGCTTCTGTCTATTTGTGGGTGCCATGCCATGTTAAGGTCTCCCCCCAGGATCACTTCTCCCCTTGCATAATCTTTAAGCTTCCCTAGCGTGTCCCTCAGAAAGCCATCCTGACCTGTATTGGGAGCGTAGATTGAAGCCAGGGTAATGTGGTGTCCCTCTATCACCGCATTGGCAAATGTATATCTTCCTTCTTTATATATGTGTTTGTCTACTAGTCTGGCATCCCCTCCATCTTTTATCACTATCAGCACCCCTGTTCTTTTTTCAGATGCGTTTGCCTGCGCCCAGATCTTGTATCCCCTTATGTGTGTTTTCTGCTTGTCCCGGCTTTGATGTGCGCTTCTTGAAGTAGTAATATATCCACTTTCTCCTTCTTAAGTAACTTCTCGAGTTTTACCCTCTTCGCTGGGTAGTTTAGGCCCCTGAAATTATATGTTAGAATTCGTATCCTCCCCATGACATCAGGTCCAGGTCCAGTGCCTTAGGTTCCTTCTACTTGCTGCGCTATCAGACATCCATGCCCTCCCCACCCTCCCCCTCCCATGAACTCCCCCCCCAACTAATAACAATAAACCAAACAACTTTCCCCCGAGTAGGGCTCGGGTTCCTAAGGATGCTAGGGCGTTGCGTCTATCGCCCCCTGCCCTCCTTAAACTCGGAGGGAAGATCGCGGGGAATCCTAAACCCAGCATTTTGCAATGTCCTTAATGGGTTCCAAGGCCAGAGTTTCGCCCCGGGCCCCCTTATCGAACGACTCTCGATGTCTCTGAGTCCCCTCCACTCAGGCCCCGGGTTGAATGTCATGTCTGGGTCCCCACGGATTGTCCTCTGATGCTGGCCATGTCCAAATTGTTCTTTCTAAGGTGACTTCCTGTGGCCTTCCTTTCCTGTGTTTTTCTGCCTTTGTCTGACCGTTTCCCATCCTCTCTGCCTTCTTTGTGGCTCTCCCCTTGCTTTGAGATCACCGTCCTCCTCTTCTTCTGTCTGGAGCCCCATCGTGCTGAGGCCTTCCTCCCACGTGGTCACTCTTCTCTGTTTGCCCTCCCATCTGAACAACAGCCCAAAGTGGAAGGATTTGTCTCGCCACTAATGCTTTGACTAGGGGGGCCATCGCTCTTCTCTTTTGTAGCGTTACCAGAGCCAGATCTTGGTACAATTGAATGTCTTCCCCGTTCATTCTTATGTGATCCATCTCTCTTGCACTCCTTAGGATTTGCTCTTTTTGTGGGTAAGAGGAGAGGGCCACCAGGACGTCGCACGGCCTCTCCCCGGGCACTCCCGATCTCCTCGGACCCACCCTCTGCACTCTGTCGACCCCAATTTCTTCTGTCTCTTGTGCCTCCAGGACGTCTCTGAATACCTCCTTGACCACCATCTTCAGATCCTTGTCTTGAACCAACATATTTTTTAGGTGTATGTTTGAACTTCGTGAGCGGTTCTCAAGGTCCTCGCATTGGATCTCTAAATTGTGGGTTAGTCTCACAAGGTGTTCCTTTGCTTCGCTGACTTGTTGTGTTTCTTCTTCAATACCTTGGAAAGATCTTTCGAGTGTATCCGTTCTCTCCTCTAACTTGGCCACGTCGAGCTTTAAGTCCTGGACCACCTGCTTCATGTCATTCCTCATCATTGCGAATTGTTCCTGTACTGTTAGCATGAATTTCTCCTGTAGTTCCATGAACCACGTTTGCATGTCATCTCTAGAGGGTAGTTGCTGGTGAGGCACAGGAGCATTGCCTTCGCCCTGGGGGTCCTCCTGTCCCCTCCCTCTAGTTTGTATTGAGGAATCCGCAGACCACATCTGGAGGATGTTGGCATCTTGTTTAGTGTTCTGAGGGGTTTGTGCCGCGCTCCCTTTCCCCTTGGCTTGCGGGGGTGTCCCTGGGCTCACCGGGGGGGGGGAACCTTTCGAATATATGCTCTCTGATGGCCGCACTGCCTCAGTCTGCTCTGTAGCGTGCCGGGGGGGGGGGGTGAGCTGTTGAGGTTTGTTCAGTGATGGTCTATTTGAGCCGCTTTGTTCACTCCGCTGGGGCCCTCCTCCTTCTATCTTTCGTTAGCCGCTCTGCTCCTGGTCCCCCTTTTTTTATTTTAATTTTTTTAATCCCCCCTTCCATAACTCACATCGGAGGGGAGGCCTCCCCTCTTGGTCCCCTTCTCCCCTTCCCCGCGCCAGGGTGTTAGACTTTGCCTGGGGGGCCCGTGCCCACCTGTCCGTTTCAGCATTTTCTATTGAGGGGTGGGGGATATTTTACCTCACCATGGGTGTCCCTTTGTCGGATGTGTTGTGGGGTCTGGGGACACTCGCCTTCTGAGTCCGGTCCCAGGGCTATTCTCTCTGCCCCTGATGGTTTGCTCTCCTTGGGCAGCCGCTCCTCCTGTGTACCCCTTGGGGAGGAGGGCCTATGTCCCGCTGCTCTGCCGCTTTTAGCCTCCACTTCGGCGGCCTGGCGGTTCTTGCGTCGGTGGAGGGGGAAGAGTATAACCGCCTCCTCACCTTCACTCTTGCCGCAGCTCTGGCTAGTTCCTGGGATCTGGATCCCTCTGCTCTGCTCCCCCACCAGGGGCTGGTAGCTTCGTAAGGCCTCCACTTTCTGTGCTCTCCCCCTCGTATTGCGTTCTTCCTCCGCTGATGTGTGGATGAGGCGGGAAGGCCCTTTGCTGGTTGCAGGTGTTCCGCCTCCCTGCGCTCCCGTGCTGGCCTCCTCCACCGACGGTTGTCTCCTGCGGTTTTCGGTGGGGGAGGGGCTGTCGCTCCCTCCTCGCACCCGGTCCTTATGTGGCCTTGTCTGTGTGGCCCGGGTCTCTTTGCCTCTCTCTCCGGGGGCTCGAGGACTGGCCGACTCGCAGTATCTTGCCTCTCCTCCTTCTCTTACTGGCCGCTGCTCCTCTGTCACCCCCGTCTCCGCCGGCTGGTGCCTTCTTCGTTTCCCGATGGGGGAGGGGCAGTCTCTCCTTCCCCGCATCCAGCCGTCCTACTGTAGCCCCGTCCCCGGGTCCGAGTCTCTATTTCTCACGCCGGGAGCCTGTGGAGGTGTGGGGCTAGTTCCAACCTTCTTTTGTCCCAATACGCTTCATTTGAGGTGCCTATTGAGGCAGCCTGTGCGGAGAGCACTTCACACGCGTCTCATTGCCCTGGCAGCCATCTTGGAATTGTAAAATCTCTTTTGACAGTAATGCAATCACCAACTAGCCCGATTATAAACATATGGGCAGACAGATCTGCACCACACCCCCACTGCTGCAGGATGGCATTCCTTCTAGGCATCTTTAACAAACAATACAAACATGCCCAGTGCACATTACTGGTGTTGGCCATGTGCACACAGCAATGTGTGGTGTCTGTGTTCCGCATCGCTCCTAGTTGTATGTGTTTAAGTAGCCCAAAGTGGGGTGGGACAAGGCATCTTGAGACCCTTAAAATGGTAGTAAATATTTTGTTATGTGGAATAGTTCTAACATTTCATTATTTTCACTACATAACTTGCAATTGAAAATAGAAAATAATATTGTTCCTTTTTATGGCATTTGTTCCCGAAAAAGAAATCTTAATTTGGCAGGCCGAGAACACACAATAAAGGGACTCTTTGTTTTTTGTCCTTGAATCCCCCGTACTAACAATGTGAAAGACACAATTTGTCAAATAGCCACAAAGAATTGGTAAAATTCACTAGTTAATTTTCTATTACTGAGATCTGTTGTTCAAAATTATTGCAAATCCTTACATAGAGACAATGGAAAATCAGCAAATAATATAAGCAACATTTTACACAATATTTATGAGACAAAAGGTGGCACGTGTGCTGTATTCTTGATGATTAACGATGTACAAAATTAATGTTCAAGTCAACGCAAAGACTAGACATTGTACGTGTAAATTTTACTGTAAATTGTTATTTAACATATTTATGTACTGTGTATATTACTTTGTGAAAGTGGGTACTAAAATATAATTTTGCATTCCAAAATGTACCTAACTACCTCCTGGGGATGTGCATTTGTCATGGATACAATCTTCCAGTGGATGGGTTTTTCAACCTGAATTGGACAATAACCATCAACAACGCATCTGTAATATCTATATTCTGGGATGATCGTCAGGCACCAGTTTATTCATTTGCGGTGGCAGTAATACAGAGCAACATGCCTGCATTTATGTTATGCTTACGTGCAGATCGAAAAGTGTTGCATTTCAAAGTGAACTGACTCCTTTCTTCTCACTAACGGAACACCATCTGCATCGATCAAAAATCGGAGATGGAATATAAGTGCATTAGATTTAACCACACTGAACTTTGATTACACAATGCAAATACGTGGTTTAATCGATCGATCAAGGCGAGCAGCAATATTTGATGGAAGTTGACAGTTATAGAAAAAATTTGAAGCATGCCATGTTTTCTGGCTATCACTTCTATTCAGAAAAGTTTTCAATGTTTTTGTGGGGTAATCTTCTACTTTGAACATTATGTTAAAAATATAACTACTTGTTACATTCCCAATTATTACTATTTTCTTCAAACTATATGCTGACTTATCCTTTTTGTGAAAAGAAAGTGAACTTTTCTAGCTGTGTTTGGATGTGTGTGTTGATCTTAGTAAAGGATTCCGAGAAAAAATCCCCAATGTGGGTAGGTGCGCGCACCCTTGTTCTAATTAGGTGTTTGAGAGGTTTGCAGCAGTGGCAGTGCGTAGAAGGGTAACTTCTCGGTACCCCTTCATATACAAAAGGATGAACAAAATCAATGTAGCCTGCCAATCAGCGCTCCCTCATAAACAATGTTAGTATAAATATTTGATCACAAGAGTAAACACTGTACGTCTATCGGAAAATGTGTTTAATCACAAAAAATGGACACTGCACGCCAACACGTGTTTCAGCCCTCTCCGGGCCGTCCTCAGGGCGTATTTGTGATTACAATGTTCAGTATTCCAAGATGAGGTAACTTGATTATGGGGAGTTTGCTTGATAGTCCTGGCTTCTCGAATATGCGAACAATTTCTTTAAACGCCTAAATGCGTGTGCAGCTCGGCAGGTTTCTGCCGTCTGTCTGCAGCTTCCTGGAAGGAATGTGGGTGCGGCTGTGCGTTAGGTAACGTTATGGCTTAGGCAATGACAGGTTACGTGTAGTTATGCGGTCCACAAATGTCATGAGAATAGGTGAAGCATATCGTTTTGACTAGTAATGTCAGCTTGAGGGGTGGGTGATCTGAATTTCTGCCATGAGGGCACTTGATCTTAGGGCGATGGATCAATGGCGAAGTTTAGCATAAGTTGGCAGTACCCGACTCATCAGCTTCACATATGTAAATGTGAGAAAACCTAAGGTAAGATGCATTGGATTATTTTTACATGGCTTTTAGAAAATCCATGAAAACTATTCTCTTCACCTAATACACACCACTATCACCTGCCCAGCTGGATTAGCCCAAGTGTACTTATAAACCGACTTTGTATCCCAATGTATCAATGTACAAACGATGTATGTATAAATGCATTTCCTAGCTGTACCTACCCTGCAACTAGGCTCCCCACATGTAGCAGTGCCTTGATGCCCACGGGCTGCTGTATGCTAAATAAATGTAATAAATAAATAAATAAATAAATAAAATAATTTACGATCCATCGATGTATTCGCAAAAATACATGCCTGATCGATTGGTCCAATAACATTTCTGAGTGAACGTTCCCTTTAAATAATAAGTGATCATTTCTGGGAACTTGGTGGGCAAATGTCTAAAAGGTTAAAGCAGTAATGTACCATGCAGTGTTAAACTTGATTTAATGAAAAACTGACTAACTAACTAAAATTCACGTTTCACACGCTCCCAAACAATTCAATTGTTCAATTATGCAAGGTCAATTTGGAAAGCTTTCGAAAATATTTTTCTGATAATATTTTCTATCTTAAAAGGTTTAATGCAGGTACCATATTCCTAAATTTGAATATGATTTCTTCTTTAATCTGCTTGTCCGAGTAAACAAAGGCAGTCAAATTGGGCATACTAAGCCTCCATGCCTCCATACTTTCCACCAACGACTCATGGAGTATCAAGATGCTGTTGCAGCAGTGAGCCAGGAGAGAACCATAGCACGTGTAACATTGCACCTCTGTGTGAAGGTGTGGAAGGGTACAGTTACTTTGAGCATCAAGAGCTGAAAGTCAGACTTCTTGACAATCTCACAAATATGAGGCATGAAGGGAAGTAGGTAGTCGAAGATGAATCCAAGATTCCTGACCTGGGAGGAGGGGGCAGGGAGTGAGCCCATGGAGGAAGGACAGAGTGAATGCCAGAAGTAGGCTGCAGAGGATCAAATAGGGACACGCTCATTTTTGTATGGCTACAAGCCAAGGTCATTTGCAGTGCACCAGGCCAGTATGGCTGAGAGGCAGTCATGGGGAATGAGGGTGCAGGTGTGTAAGTAGGAACATTGCTGTCATCAGCGTAGCACATTACAAAGAAGCATTG